>NW_020455755.1:1451291-1582054 GCF_003342845.1 Nothoprocta perdicaria
GCACACGGCTGCGCCAGCGCGGCCCCCGGGAGCGGCTCCCGCCCGCAGGGACGTCCTGGGGCAGGGTCTGGGGATGGTGCGGTCAGGAGCGGAGCTGCCAGCTCTGGAGCTCGCCCGTGTTCCTGTCCGGAGCAGAGCCGCCAGCTCTGGAGCTCGCCCGTGTTCCTGTCCGGAGCGGAGCTGCCAGCAACGGAGCTCGCCCGTGTTCCCATCCGGAGCAGAGCCGCCAGCTCTGGAGCTTGCCCGTGTTCCTGTCCGGAGCGGGGCTGCCAGCTCCGGAGCTCGCCCGGGTCCCTGTCTGGAGCGGAGCCGCCAGCTCTGGAGCTCACCCGGGTCCCCATCGGGAGCAAAGCCGTCAGCTCCGGAGCTTGCCCCTGTTCCCATCCAAAGTGGAGCCACCAGCTCCGGAGCTCACTTGCGTCCCCGCACTCGCACGGTGAATCCAGCCTACGGCTCCATCCGGACGCAGGACTCTAACACATTGCAGCTCCCACACCAGTGACAGACATCACTATATAATTATAGTAGTTTAAATAAATCAGCCCCAAATCTCCAGGAGAAATCTGTGGCCTCGGGATGATATCAGCTCCGAGGTTTCCCATTCAAAGCCAACCTCGCACTGCAACCTGCTTTTGACCTTTACCACGGCTTCTTTGGGAAACCCTTCTAAAGGCGTTGGTGCCGTGTGTCCCTAGGCAGTCGCTGCACTGTGCTCCCGATCGGCGCTTTTCAAGGTTAATTGAAAAGGAATCCACGACGAGCAAATCAAAATTAGGAGAATTTCATAGGGATTAAAGTTTCAGGGGGAAACTAGTTCCCTGCAGCCTCCTTTTGCTGCCTCCTGCCCGGAGGGCCCCGTGTCCCTCACTCCGGGTGGGGACACCAGAGGGACAGGGACCCTTCCAGCCAGGAAGATGCCATGGGGGTGAAGGCTCATTTTCATCTAAATGCAGTTAACATGCTCAGAGTCATTTGGGATAAATGGGATACTTAAGGACACATGATGGCTAATCTCAGCTATGACATTTGTGGAGGAGGAGGAGGAATAATTTAGACGGAGGGTATTGTGCTGCTCGTGAGTTATCCCCTCTCTCCCGTGGTAAGTGGGACTAATTGCGGCGGGCGAACGAGCCGGGCGCTGCTGTTGGCACCGGCGCCGGGCACCGTTCCCTGGTTCCCTATGGACACGCCGAGCGTCACCACAGGGCCTCACAGAGCCGGGATTTGGGTGAGAGACCTGGAACCAGCAGTGCTCATGGCCGCTGCCATCTCCACGGTTGAAGCACCCTTGGTTCAAAGCAGCAGCCAGCCCTGCTCGGTTTGCATGACAAAGCGCCTGCCACGAGGGGACAAGGGACAGAAAGGAGCGGGTGACACGAAGCGGCGCGGGGAGCAGGAGGCACGGGCTGCAGCAGCCCCCTGTGGAGCCTGGCACCAAACCCGCCCCGGGATGCGAGGGTCCTACGTTAATGAGAGCGCCTTTTCCCAACGCGTCCGCGTGGACGCAGCCACCCGGCCGTGCACCTCTTGTCCCGCTGAGCCTCCCTCAAGCACCTATTCCTTGATCCGCGCTTGGAAGACGTCACAAATCACCAGTGGAATCAGGCAGCCAAACGGTTGCCGCCTGGTCTCCGGCTGCCGGGGAGCCTCCGGCTTTGCGGGAACGGGGCTCCCGATCCCGGTGCCCGCAGCGCCGCAGGAGCTCTCGCCCCTAGATGGCTCCAGGCTCTAAGATGTTCCAGCGCGTGCCCAGGGACGATCCGCTCGTCCGGACACCTCCCGGAGGCGCCGGGGAGCTCCTGAGCAGCCAGGAGCAGGAGGGAGCCGGCTGCGAGAGCAGCGGGATTGGGAACGGGGAAGCGGGACCCCGTGGATGCAACCACGGGTGATGTGGAGGGGCGCGCGCCGGCCGCCCCCGTGCCCACAAACACAGCCCTCGGCCCCGGCCACGCAGCAGGGCAGAGCGCGCGGCCCCCTCGCCTACTTATAATGCTCAAGTAAAGATCAATAGATGCTATATGCAAGGTCTATACATTTAACGCCATCATTTAGCGTCAGCCGCTTGTCAAACTAGCAACGCGGGGCCGCAGCCCCGTGCACGAAGCCCCCCAGAGCCTCCTCCGTCCTGGGCCCTTGGCCCCACGGGGATCCACGCGGGAGCGACGGGCAGGAGCGGGTGCCGCGGAGGTGCCCCCAGCTCCCGCGCCGACCACGACGCGTTACGGTTCAGCGGAAGGACCTTAAACCCACAGACAAGGACAAGGCAGTAAAAGATGAAGCACCTGAACCCCCCGCTCCCGGATTACTAGACCCCAGGTGTGTGCTAGGGAGCAGTTAAATTTCATCATTACCCTTTCTTCTATGGTATTTTTTATAGTCCTTTTTACTACTGGCACTAAAGGTGCCGGACGCATCCCAGGAGCTAAGAGGACATCACTCGTCAACCTGACTGCTCACTGATATAAAAAAATGACAAGTCCTGGCTTAATCTTTCTGATAACTGTGTTCTGCATGGCCCATCCATCTCCATGGAGGAGTTTTGGTGAGGCCGGAAGACAAGAACATCACAGCATTTAAGAATGAAAAATTAAGTGCCCTTTTTGAGCACAGCATGGAGCTTATTACCACGGCGGCGCCCGCCTGCGCTGGCGGCTGCGCGCGGGGCCACGCGCTCGGCCCGGCGCCTGCAGACACGGCCTGAGAAATCTGGGGATCTGTGCCTCCAAAGCGGCTAAAGGCAGGGGCAGAACCAGCCTCTCCCCGCGTGGAGGGAAGTTTCAAGGCGTGAGCCTCGGCAGCTCGTTTGCACAGCACCTAAATCATCACTTTTGGGATCCTTTAACTCTGCTGCGCTCGGTCTGCGGTGCCGGCGAGCCCCGGAGATGGCTGCAGATCCCAGGGCGCCACTTGGTTCCCGCTTGCGGGGCCTCTTCCCACGGCCGGTCCAGGGGGATCTGTGGAGCAGCTGTGGAATAAGCTGCTCCTGCTCGGACACAAATCCTCAAATCCCTGCGGTGCGCGGAGGAGGGGGCTGCGAGGGCTCCGGGAGAAGGCAGTTTGCACGGAGGTGATAAGTGCAGGGATAAATGCAGGTGTGCACACATGCACTCGTGCACCCATGCACTCGTGCACGAATGCACTCGTGCACACAGGTCTGGGCATCGTGGCTGTCCCGGCCGCGGTGCTCCGGCCACCACCATCCGTCCCTGCCTCACTCCGCGGCCACCAACACGCAGCTCCGTGCGAACCCGCGCCGTGGCAAATCGTGACTTAATTAAGTGTAATCCGGGCTGAGAGGGCGTCGCGACCCCTCGGAGCAGGCACTATGTTCACAAGGTTCCTGCTGACGGGGTCTGCGCGAGGGGTCCCCGCTCACCGAGTGGTTTGCAGGGACGGCCGGCGGCACCAGCCCACGCGGAGCAGGGGACACGGGGGCTGCGCTCAGCCCCTCCACGCAGATACCAGCACCAGAGCCGGCGGGAGCAGCCAGGGCCATCCCCATGCCGCCACCCGCTGCTCCCGGCCCGTTCCAGGGACGGAGGCCGCCGGACAGGGCAGCGCGCCGGGAGCGACAGGCGCAGCGGGAGAGGGCTCACGTGGAGACATCCCATTGAAACCT
This sequence comes from Nothoprocta perdicaria, assembly GCF_003342845.1. Classification (NCBI taxonomy): domain Eukaryota; kingdom Metazoa; phylum Chordata; class Aves; order Tinamiformes; family Tinamidae; genus Nothoprocta; species Nothoprocta perdicaria. The sequence continues at coordinate 1,454,911 of NW_020455755.1, forward strand.
GCTTCCTGCGGAAAATTGGGTTTGTTACTAAATGAAAGCAAACGGTCAAAGTGCTGATTCTTTCCCTGCCGTTTTGATTTCTCACGAGAAAATTAAAGCGAAGAACATGGTCACAGCTTCTTTCTTCTTTTTTTCTTCTTTTTCAGTTTCTTTTAACCAAGAGGTATAAAAAACATTTTAGGTTTCACATTTTCCACTTCCTGAGGAAAACCTGGAATCCCCTGTGGGAAACTGCTCCCCAGGCCAGGGCTCCTGCAGCTCTGCTGCTCCCGCAGCCCTCCTGTGTTGACCAGTGATGCTTGGATGGAGCGTGGCCGCTTAGGGAGATCCCGGATTTCCCAAGACTTTCTCCAAGGAAGCTCTTCCCACTTGTTCACAACTGCTCTGGATGTTGGCTCCTGCTCTCCAGGCGCTCCTCGGCACTCTCCTTGGTCTGGGATAGGGCAATGCAAGGGCTGGAGGTTCCTGTCACCAACAAGTCACTTCTTGGCATTTTGCAGCCCTGGACATCCACGGGCCAGGAGAAGACAACATTGGGGAGCGCAGCCCTGCTCCAAACACCCCATTCATCAACACCAAGGAACGAAGGGAATTCTCCAAGCAATGGCACCTCTGTGCCTTTCAGCAAAAACCTTTCCGCCCGTTCCTATCTACCCACAGCGTCTTTATTCTAACTTTTCCTTGAAAACACAGATTCATAAAAACGATGGCCCCGACCACACTAGTGCCTGCAGTTACTTATTCACAGTCAACGGCTATGTTCTCCTTCAAGCAAGCCATTAAACTTGTTAGCTTCTGGTTAGACACTAATTTTCGTTTTCAAAGCAGCAATGTGGTAGGAATTATGTTAATGAGGTATAAATCAAACCCATGCTTAAGTCAAAAGGCTGATGCCATCTAAACATATTCTATGTATCAACAGCAATACAATTTCATAGGTATAATCCATCAAGAGCCAATCTGGCCAGCTACTTCATTACAGGTAGATAATTAATGTCCAGCAATAATAAGCTGCCTTGGTTTTGTTGTTCTCAAGAAAAAAAAAAAAAAAAAAAAACCTATCATTTTTAGGCAGTCTAAACTGGCACATTTTAAAGGAGGTAATTGTTGAACATTAATTTGCTCTCAATCAGGGCTGCAGGTAGAGTTATCTATCTCTTTACCTGATCTATCTCTTTACCTGATCAGCATCTTTACCTGATGCTGGAAAAAACGGAAGGGGGAGAGAAAACAGCAACAACAACTGCAAGCTGTCAATAACCGCGTCTGAAAATGAGGAATTCCCAGGGTAACAATGACATTACTTGGACAGGAATAGCGCTTCCAAGGTAAAATATGGAGACAACGGCGCATCAAATAGCTCATTTCTGGTAGCGCTTTCCCAGCACAGGGCATTTCTGCGGCAGGAGCGCTGTGCAAAGCAGAACAGCCGCAGAGAGGCGGATGGGGCAGTGCCAGGCACAGGGGCAAGGTGGCTCCTGAGCGAATCTCGGTGCTCTCTGTGTGCCCTCCCTCTGCTCCTCGTTATTATTATTTGCGTGCGGCGCGCTGCAGCATCTCATAACTCACCGCGCTTATGATAAAGCAGAGCGGTTGTTTTTGGAGACAGGCGCTTTGGCGCTCAGCAGCCCCCGCGGCGCCGCCGCCGTGCGCTCCCTCCTCCGTTCCCCACTCAACGGGCCAGTTTTTCCCTCCCCTGTCTCGAGTGTGCCTGAAGGAAATTTATTGCAGCAGGCGAGTGCCATGGGCAAATACTAATAAAATGCTGTTTGGCTGCAATTTGTTTAATTGGCCACAGAAGAGAAGCCTTGCATGTTAGCTCCAGCTTCTGACACCTCCTGCCCAGTCCACAGATGTTCTCAACATGAAGTGCTCCCATCTCCATGTTTATGGTAGGCGGCAAACAGACCCCTACTATTAAATCTTCACTACTGCGGCAGATCCGATTTGATTTAACATGCATATTTACTGTGGCAGGCTGTGGCAACCCCTCTGATTTATTCAGCAAAATGTACTACTAAACATCCATCGTCCCCTCCTTGCTACCTTCCCTCTACTCCCATCCCTCAGAACAACCACGTGAGCCCAAGCAAGCCAAATAAACAAGTCTGAGCAACAAGAACCGCAGATCCGCCTCTTGGTACAACCTCTGGGCTGAGCGAGCTCGTGCTTACAAGTTTCTGGGCTTGGCTTATCTACGTGACTGAGCTAGATAGGCTCGCGTTCGAGCTTCGTGGAGATTTTTGGTGCATTGAGATATTATTCTTTATGGTAAACACAGATTCTATGCGTCAGCTCAAAGGTCGCTATTAGGACCTGCAGCACAAGCACATACAGGCCCTGAGCAGGTATCGAGCGGTGACAAGAAAGGGACCCAAGTGACACTCCTGTACCAAGGGAGAAACCTCCCGAGCAAAGCGACTGCCGCATGCAACTGAATGCAACTAAATGCACTAAATGCAATTACTGTCAAGAAGAGATTTGCACATCTCTGCCAAGGACAACTGTAATGCAGGTGCCAAAATATTAAATGCTGTCATCAGCATTTAGAAACTCGAGCACGATGTCCTTGCTGGTGTGAAGCCAGACGTGGGGGGCTGATACGGGACGGGTTGTGCCACGGGTCTGCACGTGGCAGGAGGTTTAAAGCAGCTGGCTGCCCCGCGCTGCACCGTTGGCATTGTGTGCGTTACAGAAGGGAGCTTTGAACAGCTATTTAGGAGATTTTGGGTGCTCTAGACCCTCCCTTGGCCCCATTTTGCACCTCCTGCTGCAGACACGAGTGCTGAGCGCGCGGCCGCCTGGCTCCGAGTAAGGACGGGGAGGAAGTGGTTTTGGTTCGGAGCTTCCTCGGAGCTGACGGTACCGGCGGGAAAGGCAACACGGGCCCTTGTGAGCCCTGGGACACACAGGACGGACGAACAGACGGACCTGCACGAGCTGCTCCCGCTCCCTCCCGGGCACGGAGCTCCTATCCGGAGGCACCGGCGCAAACCCCTATCCCGGCGCCATCGGACCTGGAGGAGACAAAATCCCAAGGCACCCCAGGAAGCCGCCCTGTGGGACACAGGGGCTGAGCACTCCTGTGCTCGTTCCCACCAGATTGATTTTTCCTGCTAAAAATACACAAATGGATAATTTTAATGGGGCCAACGTGGCGTGTTTCCAGAGCGCCACGCATTCGCACGGAGCTGCTGACGAGCACGGTTAAGCAGGACGTTTCCCTTGCTGTCCTGGTTCGGTTCCGAGCCAGATCCAGGCCGCCTGGGAAGCCTCGGGAGGCGAGCGGTGCCGGTTCGGGCCGCAAGGCGCCCGCCAAGCGCCCCGGTCTAAAACGCGGGGCAGCAAACGTCACGGAAAGAACCTGCTCGCTGTCCTGGGGCGCTCGCCCTGCAGGGCCCGCGGACGATCCGACGGGAGCGGCTTCATCCAGGAGAGCAGGATGCAACCCCGGGCTGCGGCTCCCGCCCGGCACGGCGCCAGCCTGCCAGATGGTCCCGAGCGCGGCAAGACGGGGGACGAGGCGCCGCGCGGCTCCGGATGCGATTCCCATCAGCGGGTGCCCAGGGCCACCTGCCTCAGGGCTGCACCCCCAGCGCCGTGCAGCAAAATTCCCTGTTTTGCAGGAGCGGGATGAGCAGCGGCCATCCCGTCCAGCCGCGCCGCAGGGGCCGAGCACAGCGCTCCGGCGCCACGGGAAGAGGCCCCGGCTCCTTCCACCGCCCACGTCCTATCCCTTCCAAAGGTTTCCCCGGGTTGCGCACGTATTAAGTTAAGCTAACCAATTTACAATGCAAATGTTACATAGATTACAAAGGGTAAATGAGTTGTATGTCGAAGGAGATAGGCTTTATCCAGACAGAAGTGGAGCAGACCTGTGGCAAACTGCAATTAATGACCCGAACACATCTTCCAGAATGAAAAATTCATCGAGTCCTCTAAGGATATATAGCCCAAGCAGAAGAAATTATTCACCACCTTCTACATATCCAAAGTGTCACCAGGCCTATTTATCTGGCAAATAAAGTGCTTCCCTTCAGCCTTAATATTCCTACTGCCATATGGTGCAAAAGTTCGGAGATTTTTTCAAAGCAGATTTTAGAAAGAAAGAAAGAAAGAAAGTGCAATTCCAAGAAAAGTAAAAGCCTGTGGATTGTTGGGATAAGGATGATCGCTGCAGAGCGCAGATCCCCCCTGCAGAACCAGGTTAAAAACCTGGGATATGGTGCAGGAGCAACCGAGTTTCCAGGGTTTGTTGAGCATTCCTTGGGCAGGGAAATAGCAAATGGACAAACTATTATGTGCCAGAAGGGCAGGGCTGGACAGAAAGGGAAAAGCAAGTGGTTCCTGCCGTGTCCTGTGGAAGATGAGAGCAAAATGAAAGCGATGTTTCTCTAATTCACATTGGGGTGGAACGCAAAGTGGGGGCGCTGCCCCGGGTGACATTGAGCGAGCCCATTAGCAGTCCGGCCGTGCGCCGCGGGGAGATAGCAGCGCTGCCCCGGCGGAGGGGAGCGCGGCCGCCTGCATTAATGCGCCTTTGTGGGCCCCAGGTGGGCTGCAAGCGCCGCTATAAAGCCGGGACTAAGCGGGGCTCTTCCCGGCGGCGCGAGCGAGCCGGGGCGCCGCAGAACTGGAGAAACTGCCCAAGATTTGAGCAGCTCCCTCTTTAGCTCCCTCCCTTCTAGAGGGGGGCACACTGTGCCGCACGCCGGCCCCAACGGGTCTATGAGCTCCCCCGTTACCAGGATCCCTCCTAATTCGGATCTCGTGCAGACCAGATACACCAGAAGTCAACGACAGCTTCATTTATCCCAGGGCTCGGGTCCAGGGTGGCTGCCGGGTTTTTTAAGTCTCCGTCAAGGAGGCATCGACCTGGTGGACACAGCAACTGATGCTGCATTCAGGTGCATTTGGGAGCGGGGCGCTCGGGGGGCTAAAATTCATGGCAAATCACCAAACACTGGGATCAATGCGGGATGCAGCGGAGCGATTTCCATGGCCGCTCTCCAGGCTCGGCCGGCGCGGGAGCCTCGAGAGCAGACGATTTACAGCGCCGGGCTCATGTGGAGCAGCCGCGAATCCGCCTAATTGCATGCCGGAATGCAGATTACAGGCGGGAGATGATGAGCAGGGCTAAGCCCAGGGCCTAAAAATAAACAAGCACACAATGCGCAACCCCAAGTGAATGAGATTTCCGTATTATCAGCGCACCGTGTAAATGATAGCGCCCCTCCGGATTAGCCCGACCGAGCGCGGGCTGGGGCCTCGCAAAGATAAGGCCTATTTAATCTGCACACATCATCAGCTGAAGGGGAAATATAAAATGCTAATAGCAAATTGGAATTCTGCCTAAAAAGGATGCAACAAACACCAGAGCTGTTTCCCCCTTCTTGGCTTTGGAAAAAGAGAGGACAAACAGGTCCCTCCATCCTGACACCAAATTCCCACTTATCTTTCCCCCGGTTTCCCCTCCAAAACGCTTCAATATAACCCTGATGGGAGCCCAAACACCACGGAAATCACTTGGCCCCCTTTGACTCTGCCCTATATACTCGGGTTGATGCTCGAGCTGGGCATCATCATGTGGGGCTTATGGGGCCTGGGCAGGACACCCTGCACCAGGCTGTGCCAAGAGCCGAGGCCGTTTGTCCTCTGGGAACAGGGAATGACGAGCGCGGGGAAACAACGCCAGGCTGGGGGCGCTGGCCGGGAAAGCTCCCGCGCCCTTCGGAGCACAACGACACGGAGCAGAAAGGCAATTTTTCTTCCTTCGCAGCCGGCGGCTCCCAGGGGCTGCTGGCGTGGCTGCACTGCGGAAACGGGTCACATTCCGTGGAATGCCCGGAGCCGGAGATGGACCGAGCGCGTCCCGTCCCGCCAGCCGCCGCTGCTCCCGCCTCGCGGAGCCCCGCGCTCGGAAACACTCGATATTCCAACCTCACCCCACCTTTTGAAGCAAAATTAAGGAAGCCTGGGGACGTTTTCTCCCTTTCCGCCTGGATTGAGCACATCTAAAACAAACGGAAAAGTGAGCGGACTTTTGTTTAGTGGATCCCAGCACAGCAGAACGCCCAAACCGCCACTTCACTGCGTTAGTGACCGGCTGCTCTTGATCAACCAAGTTCCTGTCATTCAGTAGGTTCCAAAATCAACATCCTGGATCCAATAGGGGCATAAGAAGCGGCTCCTGTGCCTTTCAGCCCTTCTGCTGTATTTAACACCTGTGCTACGCACCAAAAATCAGTCTTTTCAGGTACGCTGGTTAACACACCCGTGCAGTCCCATTCCCAGACCTCCATGCTGCAGTTTAAGGTTCAATCTTCCGCATCCCAAGCAAACCAGGACTCCACGGCCATAAGGAAAAGCCAGCGTGAGCGCAGAGACGCGGGGTTAAGCCGGCACCGCAGCGAGCGCCGCTGGCAGCGAATCTGTTTGCGCCCGCGCCGGGCTCTGCAGGCAGGGCAGATTTCCCATTACACACACGCACCCAACGCCCGGGCATTGGCCGGCAAGATTATCGAACAGAAGTAAGCGATAAAAGCACAGGCCAAAAAGATGTGTTATAGTGTTTTCCTTTGAGGCAAAGACAAAGAAGACACTTTGCTGTTTGTTGTGCCAGAGAATCATCTCTGATTGCTTGTGTCACGGTGGCAGATAAGTGCAAAGGAGATAGATGCTCTGTCTCCCAGGCACAGCTCTCATCTGTACGGGGTGAATTTATGCCTGCCGGTTGCGAGCCTCATGATTCAGAGGCGCGTGCGGGTGCGGAGCCGCCTCACGTTCATCCGTGTCCTCGCATTGTCACTCGTCCCCCTGCGTCACGGGCGGCTACGGGCGCCGCTGGGATCCCCATCCCGGGATCCTGCTTCCCTGCCGGAGCCAGGCACGCGGTGGGGATGGGGGATAAACCCCGGGATCGGCCCCGCGCAGCCTGGAGCCTCTCCGCAACCCCACGTGCCACCAGCCGCGGGACGGGCGCTTGCCAGGCACCGTCAGCACGAACAAACCACCACACAAGGGGCTCGGCTGAGCTGGAAGAGCGTCTCTGCTCGCCCGCTGCCCCAGCCCAGGGCGCTCACCAGGCTCACGCCAGAGCTCCCATTTCCCCGGGCGCCGCTCGCTTCGCTTCCTGCTCCGGGGAGCGGGGCGCGCTCCGGCTCCCGCCGGCGGCCGCAGGAAGCGCCCAGCACTGCAATTTCCCCCGCCGTGATCAAGGGCCCCGGCTTTGCTTTCTTTTGGCACCTCTGAAGTCAGCGGAAACCCAGCGGAGCCCAAGACAAATGGGAAGGTTGGCCGGGGGCTCCGCGCTTGCCCACAAATCACCAGCGCCAGGATGCTTTTACTGCGGGAACTTCTGGGCTCGTCCCGCACGGGAAGGTGCAGAGCCCGCCAGGGCTCGACACGCATTCCCCCAGGATCCACGCGTGAGTCCTGGCTCCTGGAGAGGCTGCAGCCTCCAAGCCAGCAAGAGGGAGCGAGCTCCATCGGCACAGCGCGATCCCCAGCGCTAAACGCGCTCCGTGCGCACTCCATTGCAGCTGAAACCCCGCAGAGAGCAACAGGAGAGAGGTTCTTCACCACGACCCCGCTTATCGCTCTTAACTTCACTGAATTCATTCCACAGTGGAGCGGGGAGCTCCTAGAGCACTCGCTCATGGTCGGATCCCGGCGCATCCCGGTGCTCCAGACAGGGAAGCCAAAGTGACCCCAACATGTCCACGAGGGCCGCATCAACCCGGAGGCACTTGGTCCCACAGGATCCATTCCTCACCCCTATCCGTCATCTACGTCCCCCTTCCTCTCCCGGACGCCTCCGTCAAAGGAGAAAATGGATCTTGCAAAGATACACGTATCCATCACTGTTATTTACACTCTCATATGCGCACACAGCTCCGCTGCAACAGGGGAGATGTAAATGAGATGGACATCGCTCCCTCAGTGCCCTAAAGAGCTCCGTTCCCCCCAAATTAGAATAGAAAATGCTCTTTTAAAATGCACCTTTAATATGTAAAAGCTGCTGCATCCCGCCTCTAAATAAACCAAACTTGAGCTACATGCCAAATATCTTAGATAAAGAACAGGTAAGATGGGAGTATCTGGCCAAGGAATCGGTCCTAAACAGCTATTTATATTAATGCAAAGAAGGCACAATGTTCTTCCTCTTGATATATGCTGCAGTGGGATATAGTTTTGTCCCACAAGTGAGAATAAAACCATACAGTTCATGATAGGCAAAGTCACATGTGTGAGATAAAAAGCTCCAACTATAATATATGTCTTCACCATGTATTCTCTTCAGGATTTTCTTTAGATCTTCGGATGACAACAAGAAAACACTTACTCAAGGTTAGACACTGCTCTCCGGGCTTTTTAATAACAATTCCCGGCATCCTGGGGGATTGCGCCTGTGAAATAAGGCAAACTCGGCGCCGCTTCCCGGCACGCGGACACGGGGAGGAATCCTTAGGTGCGTCTTTGTTTCCTACCTCGCCGAGTCCACGGATGAGCTGCGGGCAGGAGCTCATTCCCACGAGCCGGAGCCCCCGGGGCTTGGCCGCCCTGCCCGGAGCGCCACCAAAAACCACGGGATTAAACCAAAATCGTGCCAGGAAGCGGGCAGCCCACCGCATATTTCCACCAGGAAATTTTCCCGCTGTGAGAAGGCGCTTCCCGGCATTACAGCGACAAGCCGCCAGCTGTAAATGACCCCGGATATTTTGGCAGGGAAAACAATTTGCTTCCACTATTTACTCCTTCCCGCCGTTCTTGACCCTGAGAGCGCGCAAATGTTTCCCCGCGCAAGAGCCACTCTCATCAAGGAGGAGTAAATCACAGTAACAGGGAAATAAACCTTCCCCTGAAATGATTCCTATTTATTTATTTATTTGGTGCGTCGCCAAAGTCTGCATAAAAGTGCATAAATTGTGGCTCCTCGAGCGCATCACGGGCGGCCGCGCTCGCGCCCGGCCGGGCTCGCGGGGCGCCCGCTCCCCTCTAAATCTCACTCAGGTAATGAAAACGCACAAGAAAATAGTGTGGGTGCATCTGGGAGCAGTAGAAAACAGTTAGATCTTCATAGAGCCATAAAGAAGTAAACAGTAGGCTGCTATGAAGATCTATGGGACCCCGCAGTGCCATTGTCTTCAAAAGGAATTAAAAACAAATTGCTGAGGGCCAGCACATAATTTAGAGACTCACGGCAATTTTATGACTTGCTAATGTTCCTAATTACATGCCCGTGAAAGGCTTAATTAATTGGGGGATGTAGCAAAAAGTGGAGCCTGTGTTTGTTATCATGGTTCCACTGCATTGATTTTAGTGCCTATGGAGAATTTAGGGCCTCTTTATTTGCACAAAGAAAATGCAAGTCTCTCGAAAAAATGCACATTAAGATCAACCCCTCGCTGCTATCTAATATACTTTCCTCTACTTAACCAAAGTGCTTGTAATCATATTTTGTAAATGTTGGTGCCGTTAATTGCATTGTGAGAGAAAATAGGTTCCGCTCGGCTGCTCGTGGGGAATTTTATAAAGTTCCTCCGCGCTCCCAATGGCGAGGCGCCGGCGAGCACCCCTCGGCACGCGGCTGGGTGGGATGGCAGGGAGCCTCGTGCGGGACGCGCCGGGAGCGCGCGGAGCATCCCGCCCCGGCCCGCTCTCCGCGGGACAGAGCCCCCATCCCTCTGTGCATCCCGCCCTATCCCACCCGAGCCCGCACGCAGCAGCGGGATCATCCCAGTGTTCCCAGCCATCGCGCCACATCCCCAAGGTGCCGGCGCGCCCGGAGCTCGCGCTCTGGCTACCGCTTTTACACGGAAGGACATTCCACGAACCCAAGCGCGGAGGTTTAATCCCTGTCCCTGTAATGCCTCTGGGCCCTGCGCACGGATGCTCCAAGGCGGCTCTCGTCAATCAGAAATCACTTAGTTGTGCCGGCTAAAACACGCGCGGGGCAGCCCGGCAGCACGGGGAGCCCTGGCACGGGAAGCGCCCGGCGCTGCCTCCCGGCGGCACCGGCAAGTCCTCCTTTCCCGGCGAGGGCCGCGGTCTCCGTGCGCAGGGAGATTCCGCTGGCTACAGAGTCACTGCTCTGACAACAACACCTCGGATGGCAGCAACACCGAGACGTCGATCCGTGGGCTCGGAATCACCAGCAGGAATCACGGGGGAAAAGGGGTGGATGCGGCCGCGCAGCTCCGCATGGAGCCGAGCCGGGATGAGGGAGCACGGTCGGAGCAGCCTGCACGCTCCGTGGAAAACCCTGCTCTTCCAAGAGACACAGAGTCAACAAGACTCTGTGCGTTCAAAGCAAAAATCTTCAAAGACAGGTAAAATGCTAATTCTGCTAATGTAGGTTTTTATGTACATGCCCTGCAAAGGGAAAGCAAATTAATCACCGGCTTTACCCCCTAATATATATCTGTGTTACAAATACATTACAGCATGCCAGATCTAAGGAGATATATCTGAACAGCAGTGGTTAAAAGAGCACTTCCCTTTTCATGCTCTAATACAGTTATTTTGATCTTTCAGTCTTCATATTTTTTGTTCTCATCAAAGGAACGATGGTGCCAGAGATTAGGCTGTTATTTATTTCCCTCTCGCCGTCCTACCCGTGTTAATCACTCCCGGTGTCAACAGCTGGGGCGGCCGCCTGTGCCGTGCGCGACCGTGCCCTGCACATCCATGCCATGCCATGCAGATCCATGCCCTGCATGTCCATGCCACGCCATGCACGTCCATGCCCTGCACATCCATGCCGTGCCATGCACGTCCATGCCACGCCATGCACATCCATGCCCTGCACGTCCATGCCGTGCCATGCACATCCATGCCCTGCACATCCATGCTGTGCCATGCACGTCCATGCCGTGCCATGCACATCCGTGCCCTGCACGTCCATGCTGTGCCATGCACGTCCATGCCACGCCATGCACGTCCATGCCCTGCACATCCATGCTGTGCCATGCACGTCCATGCCGCGCTTCCCTCTGGAGCAACCGACCTCAACCTGCCTGGACACAGGTCGGACATGGGCGCCTGCGACATTCCCGCTCCCGGCCTTGCCGCGGGGCGCTCCGCTGCCTTTCCCGACGGGATGCGCATACCAGGATGGGCCTGCTTGCTGTCGCACGGACCAAAACATCTCATTGACAGAAGTTTCCTATTATGTCCCCAAAACGCCACCTCTGTGCCTGGCTTTTGCAAAGCACATCACCTCTGGACACGGCTGGGTCTTTTCCCGGGATGTGACAGAGGAAGGGACATGAGCACCAAACCCCACGGCACCCACGGAGCTGACAGGGCACAAAGACGATGACGCGGCTGGCCTTGCAAAGACCGAACCCGGCACAGGAGCCACTGCAAAGATTCGCTGCTACCCGTCTGCAAAGCTGAGTGATAAATAAGATACAGTGTGCACACATACACATGTAGACGTACAGGAATATACTCCAGAAGGTCCTCAATAGCTCTTTTAAAAAAAGGCTTAGAGATCAGCAAACAGACCCAAAGTTATGCGTAGAAAACACCACTTTCCCGCAGCTCCATGAGTAGAAATACGTTTGCAGCAGTTGAGGAGAGGCTTGGACCTCAATTTGGACACACACATTTTTCCCACTCCGAGTTTCCATCATCCCCCAGACACCCCGAGCTGCTCCAGGACAGAGCCAGCCCCTTCCAGGGGCTGCTTTAAAGACATATGAGAGTCCTTGACATAAAAGACCAAGTCTGAGAGCTGTTAGGTAGCTCTGCCAGCTAATGTCAGCTGTTAGACAACAAACTTCGGAGCAGAAGACGGCAACGCGCCGGTATCTCCATAATTATTAGCAAAGATTAATGAAGCAGGTGTCGCTTTGGGCATGACCAAGCCCCGAGCGCCGGGGCCGAGCGTTGGAGCCGGGTGGAAGCCGTGCCGCCGTGCCCGTGCGGTGCCGGGGGCACCTTGGCTTTCCCAGCCCCTCTGCTCACACCAACACACGCCGTTCGGATGGGCTTCCCAAGAACCGAGCCCGGCCCATTTCCACAACGGGACTGGCAGGGCGTCCCAGGGCTGCGCTCCGCCGCCAGCGGCACCTTGGGAAGAACTCGGGGCTCTTTCCAGGGGATAAAACCCCACGTTCCCATTCGAATCCTGTTCTAATTCACCCGGAGGAGACGTCTCTTTTGCAGCAATCAGCCCCGTGTCTGCGCGCACAGATGGGGGAGCCGGGGGTTAGGACACGAGCACAGCGTGCCGGCTGCTCCGGCCGCCTTCCCGCATGGAAGCGCGGGGACAGGCTCCCTCCTCAGCGCCGAAAACGCTCACGTATGCAGAAAAAAGAGGACACAAAGCGAGGTAAAGGTTATCCGTTGGAAAAGGACAGGGACGTTTCCTTTGGAATCACTGAAGTGCTGATTTTTGTTTTTTTTGCAGCTAGGACCCAGCTAGAAGGCAGCCACGTGGCCACAGAGCCGAAGCCAGGGGCGTTCCTGAGACACGCAGACCCCGGCCACGGAGCCAGGCTCTCCCGCGACTTAAATGGGAACAAAAGCACAATTCCCAAAGAGAGACAAAGGAACCGCACGCATCACCTGCTGCTGCCGCCCACCTAATCCTTCGGGAAAGCAACGCGTGTCCAGAAAGGCTCCCACGCGGATGGTGGGACGAGACAACCAAGGACAAGGACAACCACACTGCACGCAAGGCCTCAAAGAACCACGGACTGCTGATCCCCAGAGCAAGCCAAGTATCCACGGACCACAAGGAATTGCATCCCAGGGATCGCTTAAACCAGGGCTGTGTTATCAGCTAATCTGCCTTAGTCTTTCCCACCTCCAGATGTGCTGCCAGCTGTGGCAACGCCAGCGCTGCGACTCCACTAATAAATCCAGCCACAACAAGGGACGGATTTATCCCTCGCTGGGGATAAAGGCCAAGGCCACCGCATCCCCGTGCTAGCTGGTCCAGAAGCACCCCCAGAACCAACCCAATTAACAGCAGCGACGTCCTTACCTTCATCCCGGTCATGGTCTGCTGGAAGCTGCTTTGATAACTGGGGCTTCAAACCAGCTTCACCATCATGTGACTTGACATCGTGGAGAATTTACTGTGGAAACACACAAAAAAAGCCCACAAGTGTGAAATGTGACTGTCAATAAAGTAATCCTCAGCAATCAGACAAAATTAATTGTGTGAACATCATTGATCAAACCTACTTAATACTTTGGGTTTGCAGAAAGCTGGAATGTAATTTCATTACCAATCTGCTCCATCCTAATGAAATTTCTAATAACACTCTAATTTTGATTTCGGTTAAGGAGAGAACGATGGAAATTTTCTTTTGCTTCTCCTGTAAGGTTTTACTTTATTGGTTTTCTGCCAACCTTGGGTTTTTTTTTTTTAATTTGACATTTTATTAGCAGGGGGTTTAATATAACAACTCAGATTAAAAAAAAAACAAGTTGCAGAATGGACAAGCTGTACAGGAACAGAACTGATGTCAAAATTAAGGAGGTGAAATAAGAAAATGATTTTATGAGGGGGGATTTGGAATTCTTTGTGAAGTTCCAGCTGATTTTTTGACCTAAAATGGTTTAAATAACCCCAGCTTGCCCTTCCTTCCATCCTGCTCTCTGGAACAAGGCTGCTGGGCCCAGCCATATGGGAAGACACCAACACGGCTCCTTCCACAGCGCCGGTGAGGACGAGACCATCCCGCCCGTGCCAAAGCCAGCGGCGGGACGGACTCCCATTAATCCAGACACAATCCCGATTTTGAGTTTCAAAGACGTCGTTTGACCCTTCCATGGCAGCACCGCGGGGACCAAGGGGACGGTTGGGGTTAACGAAGCCAGGAGTGACGGAGCATCCCATAGGAAACTGAATGTTGGTGTTGGACTTGCGCAGCTCGGAACGCGTAGCACCGGAGCGCGGCATCCAGCCCCACAGCCCTCCCGGTGCCGCCAGCCTCCCTCCTGCTCCGCTGCCGAGCGGACAAATCCCTAGATGGAGCTGAAACAAAACCCAAAACCCAAAGCAAAGGCAGAGCAGGGAGCAGGGATCAAAGATCTGAGGGTTGGAGCAGCCACCAGCGGATTCCGAACCTCGCTGTGCCAAGGCCACCGGCGCGGGACAAGGGGCGTCAGCTCAGGACGCGTCTCTTGCAGAGCGGGTTTGTCACCGTTCTCAGCACTGCGTTTTCCTCCCCGTGCAGGATATTTAAAAGCCAACACGTGCTCCAGGCTTGGGGCTACCTGAGGAGCTGGGCCAGGACAGGCGGTTTGCCCTGGACAGGGCGCTCGGCGCACGGCAAAATCCCAGCTCGGAGGCTTTTGCAGGAGAAACCTTTCACCGAGGGTGGGGGAAATGACCAGAAAAAAAGCATTTATTTCATGCTTTTTCTGCTATCACGTAAGTAGTGAAAACAAACAGTGTCTTGTGCATGCACAGGAGGACAAGGCCCGCTCTGGGATCTCCTGGAGGCTCCCCTGGCAGCACGGCCAGTGAGTGGGAACTGCCTCTCCGGGGCCGGCAGCGTTGGGATGCAGAGCGAGCACTGCCGCACGGGATGCTCCCGGACCACTGAGCTCGGGCATTTCCATTTGCAGCAATCTGATGTGTTTGGGTGATTTATTCATGACCGGTGTAGTGAAAAATTGGAAAAGGCTCGCAGGATAGCCCGGCGTGGAGATCCCGCAGCAGATTGCGGCTCCAACTGCACTGCTCTCAGAGGCACCGCGCCAGGCTCGCTCCAGCGCGCGAATCCTGATATTAATAAGTGAACAGGAGCGATGGGGGAGAGACCGGCAGCGGGTCACGCCATGCCCACGGGCCCTGTTGGACACAGGCTGGGCCATAGCGAGGTGCCTAGCGCTCTGCTGCTGGAGCACACGTGAAACGGGATGCCGGGTTCGGGGCAAGCGGGCACGGGGCACGCACATCAGTATTGCCCGTGGCTCCTCGTCCCAGCAAGCGAGGCTGCTGCGGAGCTGCCACCCCGAGGACGAGGCTCTGCAGAGCTGCCAGCCCCAAGGATGGTGCTTTGGGAAGGCGCCGGGAGCAGAGACCCATGCAGCCACCGCCAGCATCACCGCAGAGCACAAATTCCCTGGGTCGCTTTTGCTTTCAACCGCTCCACGGAGGTGAGGAAACGTCCCGTTCCAGAGGAATCCCCTCCGCACCCGAGATTCGGGCAAACAAAGCAAAGCAGTGATTAATCCGAAGGGGAAAGGGGGGGATTCGGGAGGCAGCGGAGCAGGAAGGCGGCCACGCCGCAGCGCAGGAGCACCGCGCGGCTCCTCGTAATTACAGCTTCAATTCCACATCCAGCTCCCCGCTAATCGCTGCCCTGCGGTCGGCGCGCGAGCAGCCGGATCCGCGCTGGCCGGCGCTGCCGCCGCGCTCCCCTCCGTGCGCTCCATGTGCTCCGAGCGCTCCGCAGCGCCGCGCGCTGCCCAGGCAGGAGCGCGCCGGGAGCTGGGACTCCCACCCGCGCTCTTCCTCCTGCATTTCCTCGGATTTCACATGGGAAGCGCCACCGGGAGGTGACGGGAGCAGGGGGAGGTTTCCAAGCAAGCACCAAGAGCTGAATTACGTAACGACGTCGGTGCCCGGGGTTTTGCTCGGAGCCCTTCCAGCTCGGAAGCAGCAGCTTTCCCTGCCTGTCTCCAACCAAAGAGCAAACGTGCGCTGAGGCAGCAATGGGTGGGAAGCACCCAGACCTCCCTGCTGCAAATCCTTCCAGAAAGGGGCTCCCGCTCCTTCCTTTGGGACAATATACTGCCTGCACCCTCCGGATGGGGACGCCAGCACCGCCCCGGGCGAGAAGCAGGAGAGGGACCTTCTGCGGCCACAAACGCCCAGGTTCCTAATTTATGACTCGGACAAAACTGCAGAGCAGCAGCCAAGTATGCAGGAAAGGTTGGGGTGAAAAATTATTTACAAAGGGAATGCCCCGAAGACACTTGTACTGGACAACAATTACGGCACCTTAATTAACTGAAATCTAGTTCGCCCGTCGACTGAGGCATGTCCAGTGCTAAAGTTATGCTACTGCTGCTGTCTACCACTAGTTAATGAATATAAATCAGATGGTTTATAGTTAGCGAACATGTAATAGGCTTGCAATGAGTTGAATTCCAATGCAAAATGCCTGGGGATAGGAACATGCCATCCATAAAATATATATAAATAACAAATGTACGTTTCTCGCAGGAAAGCAACGAAGCCATTGCCCCTGCGGTGCCCTTCTGCGGGCCCACGAGCTCCCACGCGGCTCCCTCGGGATCCCGCGTCCCGCCGGGTCCCTCGGCCGGGCCATGCACGTGCCCAGCGCTCCCGGGCAGCCAAGGTGACCTCTCCAACAAGGCCTCACATCTGGCACCACTTGCTCCCATCTTGGCGCAGGACAGTGTCCACGGGCCACCCAGGAGCGAGGACTGGGAGCCTCTCCATCTGGAGCTCCAAAAGGGAGCCTCTCTTGGCCAAGCAATTGCCTTCAGGTCATTCTTGTTGGACCTTTTAGCTAGGGTGGTTGAGCACCACCCCAAAAGCACTAGCTATTTAGAGCACTTTGGCCACTGCTCTTAGGCAGGAACCAAGCCCGAGCTAGGAACGGCACCAAAAGGACACCCAGCATCAAAACAGGGTCTCAGTTCCTCACGTTTCCTTGCTACAGGAGCAATAAATTGTGGACTTTATTTATGGCACAAATTAGGTGCAAGAAAATTATTTCCTTAATGTGAGAGTTGATGAATGTTCTCAACTCTCCACCCTGCTAGGAAGAGGGGGTTCCAATGAAAATTATTTACAAAGCATGCGCCTCCCTGCAGGGATATTTATTCAGGCAGGGGAGGTTTCCGCAGATTTTGTTGACAAAGGCGGATCAAATTGCACTTTTGTGATCGTTGCAGCAAGGCTCTCCATGTGCCACGGGCACCGTCCGGCGCCCGCCAAGCCGGGAAGCTCCAGCCCTGCACGCCGGCAACGGTCCCTGGATAAAACTGCCTTGGAAAATCCAGCTTGCGGGTTTCCAAATATCCCCTCAATGTTTGTATTCCTTAAAAACGAGTAGAAACCCATTCCCAAGCGTGATGGCAGGAGGTGCCGTCTGCCGGGAAGCGTCGCTCCTGGTTCCTACCCGCCGTATCTTCAGGCTGTGCGTGAGACACCGGCTCCGAACGTCACCTCTTTGGAAGGAAAGGCTTCCCGAGGAGCACAGGGAGAAAACACTGGGTGCTACGAGCTCTTCACTGCAGCCCGTGAAGTCCTGGTGCGAACCCACAGCCAAGCAAAGCACATGGGAAATAAAGATATGGAGTGTTGACATTGGGGTGGGTAGAGCTTTTGGACACGGTGCCAAGGAAAGGCATGGATTTCCCTCAGGCTCCTATTCAAGTCTCGGAAGCCTAGCAGGAAAAAAAAATACTAAAGAAAAAAAACGCTAAAATGCAGGTTTTTCCTGGGCTCGGGACGCAGGGTAAGGGGGAAACTCTACGTTGCCACGTAGGGCCGGGCACCCGGTGCCACGCTGCCCATGGGAGCATTGCCGCTCCCAAACACCCAGCACTTCCCACTCCTCTCCCAAGGAGAGCCCAGCCCAACGCCGCTGATCCCGGCTGGTCAGACCCGGGGTCTTAAACTTGCTCTCCAGTCAGGTCTTTGAGAAGCCCCAACAGATTTCGACATCCCCGCACTTAACCCTCGTAGCGACTCGCGAGCCGGTAGCGTAACCGGCAGTCCACCCAATTCAATCTCCATGCGTGGCCTATACGCGCCAAGAAAGACGTTCACATTAATTTTTTCATAATTAAATCAGGAATGACCCCAGTGCCTAGGAAATAAAAACTCAATCCGTGCTGGGCCACACAGAGCTCCTCTCAGCTCCAACACTCCGCACACGAGACCGTGTTGCTCCCAGGGGTTTCCATGCAGCCGCAGCCCCATTCCCACCTCCAGCCCCTTCTCCTCCTCCCAACCCGGCAATCCCGGCTCCTTCCGCCTGGACTGCTCCAGCTCCGGTCGCACTAACGCTGTCCTGGCATTAACTGGCGAGTAAGCACTGTCCTCACATAGACACAGCCTCGCTCTCCTCCCGTGCAACACTTGGAATCGATACCAAACCAGGGCTGCTTGGAAATATTTAATGCAAACTCTTCTGACAGCAAATTGGACTCCTGGTGGAGCAGGAGTATGTTTGCAACGGGAAAGTTTCGCCTTGCAGGAAAGTCAGAATTTTCTTAGTTTTTACAGGAAAGGTCAAGGCGCAGGGTGCAGCTGGGAAAACCGGATGGATCATCATGCTCGTGCCATGAGCTATCCCATCGGGACAAGCACCCTCGCACGGAGCAGGGAGCTGCTCGTTGGAGCGAGCACCAAAGCCGGCACCTTCCCCTTGGCACGGGATCAGAACGCCCTTACTCAGGTCTTGGCTGACGATTATCCCCTTGGAGCAGCAGCTGACATCACTTCCCGCGGGAGTTTCACAAAGCTCGGATGGCCCCGGAGCGCGGGGAGGCGCAGACCCCACGCAAAGGGGTCCCCAGCCCCACGGCGCTGCCCACGAGCGGGGACACAACCAGGCGTCCCTTTGCACCCCATGGGGCTGCCCCAAAGCGCCGCCCTCGCCCGGCTTTGCCAGCACGTACATATACAGCCACACACACGTACATGCATATTTACGTGTGTATATATACAGATATTTTACAACTGTCTCAAAAAATCAAGCAGGTAAAATAAAGCACCGGCCTAGGGCTCTGCTGCATCCTCAGTGCTTGGTATTATGCATTTTAGAGAGAAAAACCCCCTCGCTCCCCCCTTCGTGCCTGGGTGTCATGAGCAAGAAATGAGCAGCTGACCTGAGTTTGAATTTAGAGTGTTCATTAATAGGATATTATGCCATATGCTCAGCACACTGTCTTTTTTTTTAATGCAGCCGCCAATTTGAGAGAATTTCTAATTAGTAATGGTATAATGAGAGTATTCAGAGGCTAATGCGGTGGGTGGGGAAGCGAAATAGATCGCTTGCCACGGACTGGAAATATTCCCGGCGAATTCCCGGCGAAATAATGACCCGCAGTAAAAGGCTGCGATCTTTGACAAATGAAGGCGCGCGGGGAGGCTGCCGGATCGCATGGAGCACATCCCATTGCAGGGCACGGAGCGCATCCCATTGCAGGGCACGGAGCACATCCCAGGACCAGGCACGGAGCGCATCCCATTGCAGGGCATGGAGCGCATCCCGTTGCAGGGCACGGAGCGCATCCCAGGACCAGGCACGGAGCGCATCCCATTGCAGGGCACGGAGCACATCCCAGGACCAGGCACGGAGCGCATCCCATTGCAGGGCATGGAGCGCATCCCGTTGCAGGGCACGGAGCGCATCCCAGGACCAGGCAYRGAGYGCATCCCATTGCAGGGCACGGAGCGCATCCCATTGCAGGGCACGGAGCGCATCCCAGCACCTCCGAGCAGCCACCGGGCCGGACTCGCACACATTATGCCTCCCATCCCATCCCATCCCACGGATCCTAACCTCCCAAAGAGAAAGGGAGCCTCAAATCCGCGGTGCTTTGCAAAGCCAGGCTGGGGCACCAACTAGCGCTCTACTAAAAAGCAACCCCCCAAACCTTATAAATGGGCAAATAGTACATTTCTGCAGAAGAAACGGGAATTAGCCTCGTGCGGATACGGCTGCAGGATCCTGCCAGSGAAGAAGGCAGAGGAGAAGAGCTGAGCGGCCGAGTTGGGCAGCAYGGATGTGATCCCAGAGCACATCCCGTGCTCGCGGACGGGAAACCCAGCCGGGGATGGGGAAAGTCCGACCCCTGCATGGGGAGGCGGCAGCTCCGGGTCCTGCGGCCGCATCCCGGCTCTTCCCGAGCTCCTGCAGCCAACACCGGCTCCAGGAACACCGCCGCTCTCTGCACAAGGCGAGGGCACATGCAGATTTCTCCTAATGAGCCATAATTAATTTGCCTTTTGATTGGACCAATTAGCTCTTTAACATTGCAGGAAATAATTTTTTTTACTAATGATTAAACTGAAAACGGGAGCTCTCCTCTCCTGTGCAGAGCTTTTACTGTATTATCACGTCACCTTTAAGAAAGCCAATAAACTTCTACGACCAGGAGCTCTCTGTGGTGCCTCCTACACTTACGTTACCTGTTGCAGCACACGTGCATTTTGCAGCACTAAATGTTGTGGGAACAAAATGGGGGTAAAAGGAGAGCCCAGCTCAAACAGTAAAACCCGTCCGGTGGAGGATTACTCTGCAACTCCCAACCAGAAATAATCCCTTCCTTGGAAGTCGTCTCTAAAACTCACCCAAACGGGTGCACCAAGAGCTTCCAGACGGGATGCAATGGGAGAGGTGGGAGCCAGAGCTCCCCGCGCTCGGGCGCTGCGCAGCCCTTGCACCGGGATTAAATATTCATCGCGCTCAGATTGCATCCTGCAGCACCTTTGAGGAAGAAATAAATGAGGTTTGCTTTAAAAGAAGGAAAAGAGGCACAGAGGCCRTGCAGGACCAAGCCACAGCTTCATAAATAATATGTTTTTACTACAACGCTCAACAATTAAAAGGCTTAAGATCTGTTTTGGAGAACGAATCACGCTTAGAATTCACTCTCGTATCCTTATCCATGTGCCACAGAAAATTAATGCATTTGCCCAGTATATTTTCAGAAGGGATTTATCCCTTGCTCTCACACCAGCCTTATTTTCCGGAGTAATAAACCTGGGCGCAAAGTGTAAGCAAGATGTTCCCCTTTCTTTAAAGTAAATCCCCGCCTTGGTGACAGCCAAATTCCTTGGACCGGGAGGGCCGGAGTCGCCCGGCATCGCTCGGGTGCCCGACGGGGCGGCCCCCACGCATCTCCCGTCTCATTTCGCAGCCCATTAGCGACAAATAAATATTAATATAATACGATATTATTCTGATGAAAGTGAAAAATGGGACTATAATAAGGCCATCGCGTTCCGTGGGATTAATACCCTGTTAATTACCCGCTGCTCCGGTGGTCCTTGGTTGGGCGGCCCGACACCAACGGGAAGCTCGAGGAGCGGCTCGTGGCTCGGGAATGGGCAAAAGTTTGTGCAGGGAAAAGCCATTTCCTGCCCCAAAATCGAGGTTTCTGCTGTATTGGATGCAAAATGAGACTTCCTACTTAATGTAAAAATCTTTAACGGTAGAGAAGGAAGTGGCTTGGGTCCATTTGGTCCAGAGAAATCAAATTTCCAAATGAAAAACTCTTCAAAAAGAAAAAAACTAAACAAAAAACCCCCACTTTGCAACTGTCAAAATGGAGCTCCGTTTTTACGCCCCCAAATCCTCACCTTTCCGCCCCAAAGTGCAACTCCCCCATTTCCCAAGTGCGCAAAGATCCCCGCGTGGGATCTTCCATGTCACCCGAACAGGGAAGCKCCTTAGAGCCCCGTGGGGCCCGGGAACGTGCCCGTGGCGCCCGAGCCCCAGCACCGGCGGAGCGGCCCGGCCGGGGCCGCCGTTTTGGGCTCGCTCGCCCCGCTCCCCGCCTGAACCCCGAGCGGAATAAATTCAAACCCTACTCCGCAAATGACACCGCACATAAATATTCAGTAAATTAGCAGCACACTTTTATAGATTTATCAGTCATTGCTGGCACAGAATGACAGGCAATGTTGTAGCTGAAATATTAATGCTGACAAATTAATGATTTCTGAGTAAATGATGTCATTTTTGCACCGTTTCATTAAAATTTACTCACTTTCAATATCAGCTTCATTTCTAGGCCAAAAAAAAATTAAAACCATTTTCATTTTCTTTCTTTCTCCCTCTATTTTCTCTTTTCCTCCAGGAGCCTCTTTTGGAGCGAAAGGGCATAAATTTGTTATCGTTTCACGCGGAGGATGGAAAGGGGTCGGGGAGGAGGAGGAGAGGGCTCCTCTCTGCAGGTGCCACCCAAACCCTGATGCTCTGAGGACTGATGGCACGGGATGAGAGAACGTGTTGCGATGGGGACCCTGTGACGGGAATGCCGGGACGGGGACGCCCTTTTCCAGGGATCTGCTCCTTGGAGCTCTTGGCCCCGCCGCCTTCCCCAGCTTGGGTGATTTACCCCTTCAAAATTGGGCAAATTACCCCATCAAAAGCCTTCCTGCCCGCTCCGCCAGGACGGTGACGTCCCTGACAGGTGACTGACAGAGGCGGTTGCAGCGGATAAAGAAAAAAAAAGGGAAAGGAAGAAAAAAGAGCGAAGGAGCGAGCGAGCAGGCGCCCCGCGAACGCGCTCCCCGGGCTGAGCTATATCAGTCAATCTCCGGGCTAATTCGTGTCAGTGCTTGTTTCCTATCTCCTTGAGTCTCCAGCGGAAGGTTGATAAAATTGAAGTGGAAATGAAGTTGGATGCACAGGAGGATACAGGCAACAATAGCCTGGTGAAATGGGTTTGTATCCCTGATACACTCTTTGGAGCATCAGGATTCGCCGTGACCTTGGCAGCGTCCTTGGGAGAAGCGAATGAAAAGAAATAAAAGGGAGAGTTTCTCTCGGAGGAGGAAGCGGGAGCCAAGCCCCGGTGGCCACGCGGGCGCTCCGGGTGGCTTCTCCGGTGCCAGCCGGCTCGTGGGAACGCGGCTGCCCGCGAGGACGAGCAGCAGAAACTCGGGGTAGATAAAGGGCACGTCCGAGCGCCTCCCAGGGAGGCTGCGCCCGGGCTGAACGCGGGAGCAGGCGACGCTTTCCAGCCCAGCTCCAAGGAAAGCGCTTGGAAGAACCGTGCTGAGATGGGGATGCRAACGGGGGAGAGGAGCCAAAGCCTTCGCAATACAGAGGAGCTGCTATTAAATCCTGGGAGTTGATCCTGGGGAGGGTTATTCCCAAGGACAGCCCTTTCCCATGTGTTGCGGTGTGCGGCGCTGGCAGCCCTGTGTTCCGGGAGAGCCAAACCAAGGGACACGGAGCCACCCGGCAGCTCCAGGGAAATGTTGTCACTTCTGATCTGGGGCCACTGACGAGGGGGTAAAAACAGTGCCCTGAAGGAACCGCCACATTCCCTGCTTGCAACAAGCACCCTGACGGAACCTGCCTGGGATGCAGCATCCAGTGCCGAAATCCCAACACTTTTTCCTGGATGGATTGAAGCAGCAGCTCTGAGAGTCATCGCTCGAGGAGAGGCTGTTCCCGGATGCACAAGACGACGGAGCGGAGGCATCTCCCGGCATCGCACCCCGTGCATCCCGGCACGGCTCCGAGCAGCCCTCGCACCGCTCCGGCTCCACGTGGCCGGGCTCCTCCCGCCTCCAGCGGGACCATCCCGGCGGGATGCGGGGCCCACGGAGCGGCACGTTTGGCTAATAGGAACCAGCTGGTTTTTTCCACTCTGATAGCTGTGAGAGCGGATGACAACCTGTTTGACCGCCGACCTCTGAACTTGACCCGCTGCTAATACCTTCAGCTGCTGCTTGTCGGGGCGCCTGGCAGGGCCCTTTGTCTCGCGCTGTTTTGGAGTCCAGACAGATAAATGATTTCTATTTGTCCTTTGGCGCAACGGAAGAGCTGATCGATATTATCCACGAATGATGTCAAGGATTTGTCGCCACAGCTTATGAATGACAAAACACTACCCAAAAAAACACCTTTTGGGGCAAAAGATTGAAAGCTGGAAAGGTTTATTGATTTTTGCTTTCTTAAATAGCAGCTCAGGCCACAAAAGAGAAAACGAAAAGCTTTGTGTGCTAAAACGCAGCAAAAAGCTTCCTCGAGAACGACGATTAGATCAGCTCTTGCATTTAAGTACTGTGTGCCTTGCCACAGTCAACTGCTCAATTTTGTCTGCTAAGCCCACTGCAATTTCCACCCATTTTTCCTTATTTCAAGAGCGCTCGGATAGCGAAATACCAGCGGCTGGAATAAAGCGCTCTCCGCTGCCGGTCGGCCCAGACGGGGCTGCATGGACAGAGGAAGGAAAGGTTTCAGATAAGGGATGCAGCAGCCACGAGCTTCCCCGCGTTAAGGGAAGGGCATCCCGGTGCGCGGCGGCCCCTGCACAGAAGCAGCTCGTGCTGTTCCACGTGTCCTGGCGCCGCCGGAGCTGCTCCGAGCGCTGTCCTCACCCTGGCGTTCCCGTTCCCTACAACGCAGTGCCGCTCGCGCCAGCACCTACAACACACACCAGTTCTCTGAAATCCGAAATTTCAGTGTTTTCAAGCAAAAGGTTTTTGCTTTAGACATTCACTTTTAAGAATACAAATGTTTCCACAAGCTTTCCACGCGTGCCAGGGAAGAGGCCGTGGAAGAAGCGGCCGTTTGCAGCCGGTGCCGTGCGSCCTCCTCGCCGCCGCACACCACGAGGCGGGAACCATATGCCTTACAAGCCCGTCTCCCGGGAGGAAGCCGACCTTCTTCCCGAGCCAGCAGGAATCCCCCCACAATTCCAGCAAAGTCCCAAGCTGCTGGCGGAGAGGAAGAGCACGGGATTTGCACCATGAGGAAACRGAGACGAGACGGACACGGTGCCGCTCCCTGCTTCCAATCACCTCCTGAACGCCCTGAGCCGCCCTGGCTCCGCGTCCATCCCCTTGATCCCCTGTGATCCGTGGAGCGCGTCCCGGGCCAGGCGCTCCAGCTTCCCGGCCTGGCTTGGCTGCGCGTTTCATGCCGGGTGATTCATTAGCCAGGGCCGCATTCCTGCTCCGCATCCCAAACCGCGGCCGCACTCCCGCCCGGGAGCCCAACCCTACGGAGCTGCGGAGCGCGGCCCCTTCCGCCCGGAGCATTGAGGCGTCATTAAGAAAGGCCTTAAATCAGGAGCCAGTCCCAAACACRGGAGCGCGGCGGCGTTCCCATTCACCGCTGGCAATCGCGGCCGCGCTCCCCCTCGAGCGCCGCGTCACGCCGCGGGCAGCGGGGCCAGCGCTTTCCAGGAAGCGTTTCCCAAGCAATAAAACGCCTCCGAGCACGGGGATTAGGCATAATCCAATTCCTTTCTCAAATAAAGATGCCACCGCGGCCTCTGGAATGTGAGGAAGGAGCTTCCCGGCTGCTGCTGCGGGACCGGGACCGACCCCCTTGGCGCCTGCTTCCCATCCCGCAGGGATTTCGGTTCCCACATTTCGGTCTCCATCTGYACCGCATCAAGGCGGCCCTGACAGGAGGGACCCGGGAAGGGCCCGCGACACCAGCGCCGCTTTCCCGGGCCCTGCGCGTTTAATCGGATTTTACGCACGGATAAAACGCGCTGCGCAGTTTCCACCGCGGGCTGTTGGAATTCAGGCCAGTGAACTCAACACGGGCAGCACCGCCCGCCTGGAAAAACAGGAGGAAAACCCCAAAACTGCAACAAAAAGGGGAGCATCGGCATGGCCATGGGAGCATCCCTGCCGAGGGAGCTGTCCAGGCAAAGCGAGCGCCCGCATCCCACCCTGCTGASCATCAATTAATATTTATGGTGCTTTACGAGCGCGCGCTCCAGGGGTGCCCGGGTGAGACCCGACCACCTCGTGACACCTCGCTCACATGCCCCTTCTCCCTCCCTGTAGACGCAGGGCTCTGTTTTAAATTACGCTTAATTTAAAAGGTTTTTTCGGCGCTCTCAGGTGTTTTTCTGCCTGCCCTTGGCTTATCCTTCCCACGCAGCCAAGTCCTGCGGGATCCTACAGCAGCGCCCGGCTCCGCGACAGCAGCTGGGAAAGGCTGYGGAGCTGGAGGGGTTTGAGCGGCGGCGCCGACAGCAGCCCGCGCCCGCAGCGCCAAGCTTCCCGTTATCCGGGAAGGGGGTTGCGCCTCTCCTGCTGCCCCCTGGCCCCGCTCCCAGGGGGAAAGGACCCCGATCGTCGGCACCGCTATCGCCGGGCCCATCTCGAGGCCAGTAGGTGAGAGGTGTCAGGTTCAGGGCATCAGACTAACCCGGGCGCTCKGCAACCCGAGAGCTTAAGAAGAGAGGGATTTAGGGCTGGATTCCTCCATGGGCTTCCAAAAACAAACGTGCGCAGGCCCTGTCCGAAGAGCAACACASGGACTCGACTGGGGAGCAGTCGGCATCGCTGCAAGCTCACAAGCTGCAAGTGCTGGAGAGGAATAGCCACGGAAAACCTAACCCAAACAAACCGATCTCCACTAGCAAATAAACCCCTTAATCTCACGCACAATTATTATTTTTTACTCTTTCTTTCCATATTCGCCTCCCAAACCCCCTGTCATTTAATAGAGAAAAGTAGCTGTGATGTTTTAATAGCTCAAGATCAATAGCTACCCCCTTCCATCTTTCTCTAACCTCCAAAATTATTTTAGGCGAGGCTAGGTTCATTTTCTCCTTATTTATTTATTACTTAATCGTTGGAGAACCCTTGAGGCAAAATAGCCTCKTTTGCAAGAAAGATCAGATGCCAGAAGCAGCGAGAGCAGGGCCACAAATCAGCACKCGAGGCAGCCCTGCGTAACGCGTCTCCGCGTTGCCCGTGTGTTGTTTGCTCACATTACTTAGCACCCTCTAACACGTATTTTTAAACAGAACGGTTGTTTGCAAGAGCCACAGTACGGAAGGGCGCGGAGTTGTCTCCGGCACGTGATAGAAGCCCGGGGACGGGGCCAGGCGGGGGAGCGTGTCTACCTCGAGCGCTCCGCAGTGGATGTTTCCCTGCCTAACGCATGCTCCAAAGGAGACCCCGCACATCCATTAAGCACCGAGGCTGCATTTTTCCCCTAAATCTTTGCATTTGTTACTGTTAATTATTGCGCACRCAACGCTGTTGTCTCGGGAGCTGGCCAAGCTGCCGGCTCAGCCTCTCCGAGGGGATCCCTGCGGGAATGGGGACGGATGAGGAGCAGGTCGTGCTGGGCTGGGAGCTGGTGCCCCTTGGGCAAGGGGGCTCCGCTCCTTCTCCCCCAGCAAGAAGGGGGTTCAACCTGGTGCTTCCGAGGGCCGGGACAGGGACCGGCAGCTCCTGCCGCATGCCCAAGCCTGCTAGAAGAGGGGCAGCCTCGCACCCGCGCATGCACCCCGGATGCAAACGCGCGTTGCTAGACCTGCCYGGGCTGCAGGGGCTAAACGCACTCGCTGTTGGGATAAAACCACCTGCCAGGCTCTGCAGGAACCAAACGTGAAACCCGCTGGTTGATCCACAAAGTTATTTGCTGTTGGCGGCTTCCTTAGGCTAAACGTCTCCGAGCGCGGCGACAACCGGGGGCTCCCGCTCGCAGACAGGTAACGGGTCAATCAGATAGCGGGCATTGAGATGTCACGGCCACAACAGCTCCAACAGCTCCTTCGCGTGGGGACTCGGGCAGAGGGACCAGCACAGCGCCCATGTCCTGGCCGGGAGGGCGGCACATGGATAAGGCTGGGATGGCAGCACATGGATAACGGGGCCCCGTCACCCCTGGGACACAATGGAGAGGGGTCCCGGGGGGCCGGTACACCGAGGGGCCCTGCAATGACCCCCCTGCAGGGTTGCTCACCCCGCTAGCTCCTTGCCTTAACCAAGCACACRAGATTTCCAAGGGCCTCCATCCTGCTTGGGAGCTTCCTGAAATTCCCCAGCGCACCTGCGAAATGCACAGTAGCACACGTGGAAAAGCGGGAAATAGGCAGAAATCGGCAGGAAAAGGCAGATTTCTTTCTTCTCAGGAACAAAACTGAAGCAGAACCAGAAAAAATAACTAAAACCATAGGAAAACTTGGAGCTTTGCGAAGAGCGGAGAGTGAGTGACAGCCCTAAGCGCCGSCACTCCGAAACGGAGCTTTCCGTGACCTCGGCGCTCTGCTCGCCGGGTCCTCTGGGGCGGCAGGACAGGGAGCAAAACACACTCAGTGATTAATGGCACAACCCAAAGCGCTCCCGCCGAAACCCTTTCCACCACGGGAGATATTATTCTGCCACTTAATAAAAGCTTACCCCAAAATCCCAACACTGATAGCATCAAGCTTCAGCCGGCGACGTGGCAGTGACCTGAAGGCACCGGGTCTAAGGCCTGCTCTTAACCCTGGTGTAGGAAAACACTCCACACGTGACCCGCCGATTGATTTACGGCGCCGCGAGGGCCGCGGGATTAGCGGGGCGTATTGCAGGATCAGCTTCCATAGGGAAGACGAGTTCCATAGGGAATGCAGCATCCCTCTCCGGAGCTCCGTGATGGTCTYCCCGCAGCCGGGGGGTATTAGGATTAGGGAGGGAAATGCACAGCACCAGGCTTAAAAAGTATATATATCAAGAAATAACATTAAAATTTACTCTAAAAAGCTGGCTAATATTGCAATTTTGCATCACTACAGACACCTCAGCACAGTGAGGCTCCCTCAGCTCCCCCTTTCTGTTTTCCCAAGGCCACCACGGAGCCCAGGCTGCCCCCGGCTGCTTTCTGAACAGATGGGAAAGACTCAGCAAACTCCCAGAGCCTTTTCTTTAGCCGCGGCAAAGCAAACTTGTAAAGGAGAGCTCAGCAGAACAGAATAAAAAGCAAAATATTGAGAAATAAAGGAAAACAGACGCGTGCAGGGAATAGAAATGGAAACAACCTGGACGTTTTCCACGCGCTTGCCAGGGTAATGAGATGTTTTACCAGGGGGGCAATTTGGTAACAGCATTAGCGGCGCTCGGGAGCCGGAGACGCTGGCGAAGCAGATCGCGCCGTTCCGGGAGCGCGGCCGCGGCGCAGCGCGAGCCGCAGGGCTGCCAGACGGCAGCGGCCCCCTCTTCCTCCTCCTCCTCCTCTTCATCCTCCTCCTCCTCCGGCATCCCCTGTGCCCAGGGCCAGAGGGCTCAGGGATGTAAACTCTGCCTGTCACCCACCTTTCGCCCTTTTATTTATTTATTATTTCTCAGGCGCTGCTCCTAACCCCTGCAAAGATCACTTTCGCCCTTGGAGGGTTTTAAGGAGACTTTTGAAAAACACGTTTTCTCCCCGCCGGCTTTGGGCATGGATCGGATTGCACACACTGCGGGCTCCTGCGGTACCTCGTCCTTCATCCTCCCGCACGCTCTGCTCCTTCCCGTGTGCCAACTGAGGAGGAGGAGGAGGAGGAGGAAGAGCAGCCTTCCCAGGGCCAGCGGCACCTGGGACTCACCCAGAGCTGTTTGGGCACCACTCGCCTTATGAAAATGGCATTTTTTTTCCAGTGTGGAGGAAAATCTGTGTCTTTTCCCCTGTCATGGTGCCGTGAGCCCAGGGCAGAGCTTGAGGAGCCTCCATGGAGGCYGGTGGCAAAGCCGGGGCTGGTCCCTGCCGCGGCGCACGCGGTCATCCGAGGCGGCTACATCTCTATCCGAGGTGACACCGGCAACAAAAGGGCTGTCCCCATCCGCATGCGCCTCCTTTGACCCGCCGTCCCTCCATCTCCACGGATCCACAGCGTTTACAACCCCAAAAACCAAAAGGGAAGGGGGCGCAGAGCCGGGATTCATCTTCCAGGCTGACACCTAGCGTTAATTAACGACTTAAAACCCAGTGACACACGGGACAGGCAGCAAGCGACCCCTCCGCGCATGGCCCGGASGCCTCCAAAGGAGGAGGAAGCTCCACATGGCCGGGAGCTGCCACCCCCGCGGGAGCAGGGGACACCCCTCGTGCCCCACAGTCCCCGCGTGGCTTCCCGGGAGATGCTGCTCCCAATGAGATGGGAAGGCTAGGGTGGCTCCCCGCACCGGGATGCAAGCGCCATCCCTTGGGAACGCGCTGGAGCTCACGGTGTCCCCAGCACGGCTGAGCGCGGAGCCGGGCGCTGGAAGCGCCGCCAAGCCCGGCCGGGAGCAGATGGCCGGCCTGCCCTCCCTGCCTTTTTTTTTTCCCCCCCACTCTTTTTTTTTCTCTCTCTCTCTCTCTTTTTTTTTTTTTTTTTTTTTTAAAGAGCAAACCTTTCTGGAATACTAAATCTTACAGGAGCCGTAAATGTCAAATTTAAATTCATACTTTGTACCACCTTTGATTTCAAAGAGGATTACACCTATTCGCTGAAAGCAAAGCAACACCAAAGCTACATGAAATGGAATTACGACTACTTAGGCCTTTTTCTATTGCCTCTTTATATTGTTAACTCCTTCCAATTCATTAAGTCTAATCCTTATTAGGCTAAGTAACACACATATGAATAGGCAGCGCTGGACACAGGAGCATATGTGCCTTTTGTGCCACTTCCCGGTTAATCCCTCGCCCGCGGTGGCGACGGCGGCTGCGCGGACACAGAGCGGGAGAGGAGCCTGGGCGCAGCGGGGCATCCCGGAGCCTCCCGGAGCCTCCTGCTCCCGGCGATGGGCCCGGCAACGTGCCCGGACTGCCCGGAGACATCCCCCGGTGCAGGGGACACAGTGCCGGCCCCGGCGCGCCGTCACCAGCCTGCTGTACAATACGGGAGTTTATACAGCACCGGGGCTCTCGCAGCGCTTTAAAACCACTAAAGCGGCCGCTTAGGGAGTCTCTTGCATACTGCGGGTGTGAAATAAAGCCCGGGTAGCAGCTAGAACATCCAGCTCCTCGGCGGCGAGGGGGAGCGGTTCAGGTTTACGGGTGCCCTTCGGTTTTAYGGCAACGTCTCCTAGCACGGCGGGTCTCTCCATCGAGGCAGGGCGGCAAGGCTGGGTGCAGAGGGGCGCCCCRCGAGGCCGAGCGCCGCAGGGGCCCGGGGCTCCGCTCGCTCGCTCGGGCCGCGTGTCCCTGCGGGGAGAGCGCCGGCGGCCACGGCCCCGCTGCGGGAACGCCGCGGGCTTCCCGGCTCATCCAGCCTAGAGCAGGGCAGCGCCCGAGCCCGCGGCCACGCGGCGGTGCTGGCACCCTCCTCGGCATTACGCATCCCTTCCGCTAAGGCAGCTCCAGAGGGAGGGAGCTTTCCTTCCGGGAATGCCGACCCTGACATTCCATGTCCCTCCAACCCCAGTTTTTCCGTCCACAAAACGGAGCCGATGGCTCCTTTCAGCATCGCAGAGGTGCATGGAGCCCAGCTCCCGCATCCCTCCTAGCCCCCGTTTTTCCCTGTTTTTCCAGTGGCTCCTTTCGGCACCACGGAGGCCTGTGGAGCCAGAGGGGACGGTGGGCACGGGCAGCACCCGCGGGAGCCCCGTGGTGACGCCGGGCGCTGGCGGCTGCGCCCACGGCCCGGGCTGCACCCGCGGGCACCGCGCAGCCCGACGGGTGTTAATTAGCGCCYGAGCCCACCGCTCCCCTCCATCGTCACTTAATTACCGCGTGGCCACCCCAGCACACACCGGCTTCCCCGTGACCTCCCGCATCCTCCTCGCTCGTTTGCTCCGAGCCCTCAGCGACCCGGGGGAAACAGGGAGCAGCTCCTTAATTAATTGGACTAATTAGTYTCCTGGCTGGCTGGACAGCTGGGCCCTACGTGCGAGGCGGCCGCGCCGAGGAGGCAGCAACCGGAGCACAGGGTGTTTCTCTGGAGCCCACACTCGCGGCTCATCCCATGGGATCTGCTTCCCATTAGCCTGGCTCCCTCGGGAGCGCAGCTGGAGCTGCCCTAAACCCAGCCAGAGTCCTGCTCCCGCCTTTCCGAACTGGCCGGCCCGCGACGCTGGCAGACCCGGCACCGTGGGGCCGATGCTGACACCCATGAAGGGGTTCGCCCCTCGGCACCCCCCTCGCACACCCCGGCGYGTGGCGGCAGCCTCCTGCTTCCCGGCATCATTGCATGGACCTGCTGTGCTTTTTTTGCCCAATGCTTTTCTGCCTCTGGAGAGCTCGGAAGCACCTTTGGTTTGCAATAGAAATGGGGCGGATAGTAAGCCCAGGGTGTCCATAACAGGAGGACGGAAGGGGCAGCGTGGAGCTAACGGTTGGTTTTTGGTTTTGCTGGCTGCGAGCTCCGCGCAGACACAAAAAGCGGGATTTTCAYACCCTAGATCGCTTCCTTGGAGGCACAAGATGCTCCCCTGGAATGACAGGGCTTTAAAAGAAGCCGGGAGTGGCGAGCGTCCATCTAGAGACTCAAAACAAACAGCTTCCCCGGCGCCTTTTGGGAGCGGATCCCAAGCAGCTGACGGGCAGCAGGAGGCAGGCGCGGGAAGCCACGGGCCAGCRAGCAGCAGCGGGCACGAGGAGCCGCCCGGTCCTTCCAGGGAAATACAGGGATCTGGGCGGCGTTTGCACCAGCAGAGCGGGCTCTGCCTTTGCTAGCACCTAGCGCGTTGGCAGGGTCACCGGGCGTTTGGCTAGCAGGAAAACGAGCAAGGAAAACCTCTTGTGCAGCACAAACCCGGAGSCAGCACCCTCCCCGCTCCTGCAAAATTGTCACCCAAAGCAAATTAATCAAAACGAGCCCGTGCGCAGGCGCTGCCTTCTCGGACGCAGCAGGCAGAGGCTYAGGGAACGTGCCCGAGTATCCAAGTCAAACAGTAAAACCGAACGGGCTGCAGTTCCCATAGCTGCTTGCGGGATCACGGAGCCGTAATTCCCGGTGCTCTGCATGCAAAGCCGGGTGCCTCCGAGGCCTCGCGGCGGCGCGAGCCACGGGCTGCAGTGCCAGGACTGCGACACGGGCCTCTGAGCGGCACGTTGGCTGTTGGACTGAAACGAGAAGAGCTGCAGAAAGGCAGTAAATAATGTAAACAGACCTCTTTTTTTGAGAATTTGGTCCTTCTGGGTGTGCAGCAGACAGAGGTGCCCGGTTCTGAGCGCCCTGACCCTTCGTTAAGCAAGACCCCCTTGGGGTTGTTGCTCCCAAGCAGGTTCTCCCCAAGGACACAGCGCGATTCCTAAGCTCTTCCACCAGCAAGAATGACTCCGAGCACCCAGCAAAGCCACGGCTTCAATCGCAGACCCTAGTCAGGGATATAGATGGTGTTTAGGTGTTTGCAGCTCGCCACCACGCTGCCTTTAAGCTTTCCTGCCATCAAGGAGGCTTTGAGCTCCTGGGCACTGTGGCGAGATTATCCCATGTGCTTCTGCTCCAGGCCCGGTAAGGGACAAGGACCACGTGCATGGAGAACAACCCTTACGTGGGAAGAAGGGCCACCAAGCCCTAAGGAGCTACTGCACCATATTGACCGCACCCGTGAGAATTTTGCCTGATGTCTGGTCACTAAAACACACAGAACATGGTAAGTGRAAGTCAAAGACACCAAAACACCACCAAGACGTTCCTGTTGGTTGGACAAATGGGACAAACAAACTCTCCTCTTCTCCAACATGGCATTTCCCACCATCTCCACCCAAAATCCATCCATGAAGGTGCAGCTGGTTTCTAGCGAACCTCCTGTGCACGGAGCAGCACATCCCAGCCCCGCAGCCTGGCGGAGGCTGCAAGGGGGATTTGTGCCCCTCAAGAGACCCGTCGGAGCCCAGGGAACAGCTTCCAATTCACGGCAAAACACCCAAAATTACCTTTTTAACTCGTGTATTTTCAATACACACAAAGAACATGTACAACAAGGTTTTGCTGTGGTCAATAATCCCTGAAATGATGTTTTCTACAAACCTCATTTCAAGTCTAGATCTGGAGTAGAGAAGCGATTGGATGAAAGGCCATTATACGGGTGCTGTAATTTATTCTGCAGAGAGCTAAAACCACCAATTATCTGACATGAATGACACCACTTCTTTTTCTTACCCACACAAAGGTGCACAGTATCTATTTTCCGAGATCTAATTTAAATTTTAAAAAACCTGCTACGTTTAAATGAAAGGTGGCGACGCAGCCCGGGCAGAGCCGGGGATGGGGAGCCCAAGCGGGGCCTGGAGCCAGGGAGCTCCCAGCATGCGGGAAGCGCCCGCCAACATCTCCCTCATTTGGGAAAAGCAACGGGAGAAATGGTTTGGGTCAAAAAAACTAAAATTTGGAAAATGGTTTGGGCCAAAAAACATAACCCCCCGGTGCACAGTCACCGTGAGCTCCGGGCACATCCCGCTGCCGGGACCAGCTCTCSGCGGAGCAGGAGGGAGCCCGGCCTAACCCGGGCCGACCTTGTGCCTTCCCCTCCTGCTCCCAAGGGGCTGGCGGGACGGAGCAGGACGAGCGGCCGCCYTGAGACCAAGGCTGACAGTGCAGCGGCGCGGGCAAGGGCGCGGGCGCGTGGCAGTGCTTTTAGGTGACGTTTTGCTAACCAGGACGTCGAGGAGCCTCGTGGCTCCCTGTGCACGCGCTGGGAGAACACGCACAGCTGCCCAGCCCTGCGAGCGGGGAGGAATCGCTCCTGGCAGCTGCCTGAAGACCCCGCTCCGCAGCACCGGAGAAAACTGTGGACACCCCCGTGCAGCCATCGCTTCACCCCCGCTTACCAAATACATAATAATAAYATCATATAATAATAATATACTACTAATATAAAAATAATAATATAAGGATGAATTAAATCACTTCCCACCACCTCTCCAGGCTCTGCCCCGCCAGCCTCCCTGAGCAGGAGCCGTGGTGCAGCCAGGCGCCCCGGAATGGGATGCAATGGGATGCAGCTCCGCAGGATGGGATGGGGTGCAGGCATCYTGGAAACGCAGCACATGGAATCACGCGCGGCCGGCACGCAGGGGTCCCGCTGCGACACCCAGAGCGAAACGTGGGTCTGCCTCTGCTCACACACATCCTTYGCTTATACATACATATATAAATATACATATATAAAGACAACCCATCCTAAACATTCATAATGCATATTGCTAACTGCATATTGCACCTCCAATCATTTGGATGACAGAAAAGGAACCTAATCCTGAATCTGAAAAACTATGTGATGGAGGATTTACAGTATTAGAAGGCAAACAGTGGCAGGTGTAATTAGGAGAAAAATTTGTCATGCTCTTGACTCTAGGAGAGAATGAAAGGTCTGGAATAGCAATCTCCCAAGTGTTTACCCAATGTGAGCGCACACAAGATGGAAAGCACATTTCCGACCACGGACAGATTAATATTTGATGCCAGAAAGAGAAATGCACGCTGTTCATGTTTATTTAGGATATTGTGAAATACAGTGAAATTTGCAATTTTATTGGATTCAGGGGTTCTGTGTTTTTGAAAAGTCCTGAGCTAGTGTACGATGCCCAAGCAGCGCACGCGCCAGCAGTGCCGACACGCCAGCTGCGAGGGCCGCCTCTCCCCCCGAGTTTAAAGGCAAAAAAAGAAAGATATAAAAAGATTAGCCGCAGGATAAACTGGGAAAACTCCACCGAGCTTTCTCTGTCTCTTAATACTAATTTTAGCGGCTAGGGCTGGCACAAAGGAAAATTATATCTAGGTTAGTCGGCTGGGCAGGGTGGCATTGGAGCGGCGCGCTCTGCCTGGCTGGGGACAGGGGACACGTCCCGCACGTGGCCGCCCCGTCCCAGGGCGGCTCGTGGCCCCAATAGCTATTTTGGGCTGCTCTGTCCCCGGCAAAGTCCTGCGGGCAGGTGCAKCTCATCCATCCCGGCGGCTCCGGAGAGGAATTGCAAAAGCAAATGCAAGATGCTGCGGAGGGAGGAAAGCGCTCGCTGCCCTCCTCCCGCTGTGCGTGCCATAAATGGGATATATGGTGGGATACATGGCCAGGCTGCACGTGGCTGGGCAGGAGGGGAAGGGTTGCATGGATCCTGTATTCCCTGCGAGGGGAGGGAGAGGGATGTGATGGGGAGAGGCGGCCAGGACTGTCTGCAAGGCAGGGAGAAAGCAGGAAAAGGGGCAAATTRGGGGAAAGGGGCTGGGGAAGGAGATGAGGAAAAAGGCAAGGGAAGAATAAACGGCAAATAGGGAGAGGGATAAGATAGGTTAAAGGACAGGTGCAAAAGAGACCTGGGGAAGATGCACCCGAACGCACACACCGTGAATGCACACCAAGGGACACGGCGCCGAGCGGCGCTTCCACCRAAACCCACCCCACGCAGGAGCCCGGAGCAGCCCCGGCCCTGGCAGCGACACCCCCGGAGCGGCAGGATGGAAAAGGATGCAAAGGACCCCGGATCACCGGCACRCAGCACCGGAGCCCGCGCGCTCCCGGGAGGCCTGCCGAGAGCGGCGCTTCCACGAGCCCTCYGCGGCTAAAATCAGCATGAAAACAGTGGTGCTTCATAAAAGAAAGATATGTGGGTGCCCCTAAGTGCCATTTTATTTCTCAGCAAGAGGATAAAGTGTTTTTTCCTACATAATTTTTGATGTAGAGGCTAAATTAGGCCTGAGAAGAGGGACAATACAACTTTAAACATCATTAGTATTCAGCCTACGTAAGCCAACCAACAGCAGTTATGTATTTTTGCAAGTATGCATATAATTTATTGTGGAGAACACAATTTACATGGGTAGTCGATGCCTGTTTTATAGCCTCACAAATAGATGTATGAACTCAAGCATATAATGGCTCAACCAGCAGGCGCAAATACGTTCTAAATCTTCTAAATGTGCTTCACAAAAATGTAACTGAGGAATATAAAACAGATCAATTCTTGCATGTTATATATTGGTTTTTGATTTACAAATCTAATCTGGGAAATTTCTTTAGAAATGAGTGGATTTTTTTTTTTTACTGAACTTCTTCTTTTGCAGGATTGTGCCAGTCAAATCCTAGAGGATTCCCTTCTGTATACGGCCTCTTTTAGAGGGCTTTTTTATTATTATTTTAATCTATGTAGAGGATACAATATATATACGTAGCATTTGATTTCCTAGCTTCCTGTATGTCCTAATTTCCTAAGGAAACCCTTTGCCATTATTTACAAGCTCATAACGCGGTGTATTTTATCCATGTTCGCCCTAATTAGCTTCCCAAAAAGCCAGGGGGAGGGAAGGAGGAGGAGGAGGAACACACATTTCCGTGGGGATTCTTGCACGTCCTGGGAAGTTGGCAGTTTCATTTCTAATTCAAGTGCAGGAGAAGATAAAATCTGGGTGTCTGGAATAAAACACATTTCTAATGGGATGGAACGACAATCCCTTATTACCTCCCACCATTTTTCTCATAGTTTTGCTCCAAGTACAGCAAATCCCGGTGCTATATTTTTTCATAATGTATAGCTTGCTATTACCTCTCAAGAACAATTTTTATAGAGAGGGTGCCCTGTTCAATAGATCTGTAGTGTCTCCAAGGGGGAATTCACACAGGGTTTTATTTATGGTTACACTCAACTTACACCATGTTGCCACGCTTCCCTCTTGGAATTTGTCACAAAATATTCCTTTCTCCACCAAAGCCTCTCAACACACGGGTGTTAAGATACAAAGGAAATAATTATTTTGCCCTTTTCAAGACCCTTATGGCACGTGTCTGATACAACATCAAAAGAATAATAATTAAAAGCAGCAAGGGAGATGCTCCAATACTGGAGAGCAGCTACCCCRGGTTCTCGCGAGCGCGGCGCTCGGCGCGGAGCATTTCCTCCTCTCGCGTCACCTCTGCAGACACCAGCACACAAATTAATTCCCCTCAAGGCCTAAAATAGTCCTCAATTGACGATCTTTACATTTCTCATTTAAACGGGCGTCAGAAAACAACCCCTCCTGCACAAAGTCTGGCCTGCCTCTTGCGCACGGGCTGCGCTGGACCTACACGCCTGGCCCAGCTGCCAACCACAGCGGCGTTTAAGGAAAATATAACCACCTAAATAATAAYTTAAATAATTTAATAATTAAATGGTAAGCGCTGTGCTCAGTCCTAGCTCCCTGGTCACTGCATGGAGCCTCCAGCAGCGGGAGCAGTCCTTGAGGATGGAGATAATAGATATAGACAGGAACCCTTTGGGCTCCTGACCCCTTTGGGTTTGTATCTCAGGTCATCCCCACATCCACAGGGAGAATGAGCCRGGTTAAACGAGGGCAGCTTTGCCAAGAGGGGCCTCTACTCGCGAGAAAACCACAAGGGGAACCAAGCTTAATTCACATAGGCTTAARTAGACCCACCACGAGAACTTGGAGAGAGGAAACGCTCAAATRGAAAAAAGGAAATGCTAAACAGAAAAAAAAAAGATTTTTTTTTTCTCCTGGCTGTTCCATTAATCATTTTTTGGAAGGCTAAAATAAGGCTAAAAAAGCCACATACCCACCCAGTATCAGGCGAGCCCCGGAGCCCAAGGCCCCGCTCCGCGCGCAGCGCCGCCTCCGCTCGCGTCCCGGCGGGTCATTACGGTAACAAATGTGTCCCGCGCTAATTATCCAAAGGGGAGAATTCCAAATCTCCTCATCTCGCRCTCTCCTAATTAATTAATAGTTTAAATGTCATCATGATGGGAAGTGCTCATCAGAAGCGGGATCTGCTGCCATGATTTACAGCTCTGCCTCCAAAGGCTCGGGAGCAGCGGCACCCCGGGGTTAAATTTAATTCAAAAACGTAAGGCTCTTATTGTGCTCCTGAACCATTTTTTTGCACTGAAACTCCCCCATTGAGCGAACGGTGTGAAGGGAAGATGCGGGTGAGCACTTTCTTCCCTGGATTTTTTTTTTTTCCATCATTAAGTAGGAAACTGAAAGATTAAATTAAAATTAGTCGTTTGTCAACTTGTTACAGGTTTGCTGCAGATGGCAACTGAGGGCTGAGCCTGCTGTGCCGCTGAGCAAGGCTGGTGTAAAGAGCCCCTTGTGCCTGGCAAGAGCCTATCCCGGAGTGCCGAATCCCAGCTGGAAGGATCCCGTCCCCTTCCCAGCTCTGCCCCGCAGCGAGGCCGGGCTGCGGGAAGGAAGGAGAAACTGCCCCTCGTGCAGCCCCTGCTGCGGGYGCCAGGGCGGCTCCCGACCCACCTTGTGGTTCCTGGAGCCTCCTCCGGAGCGCGGAGCAGCTCTGYGAGCCGGAGCGCGCCCGGGCAGCGGGACCGGAGCGCGCCCGGGAAGCGGGCTAAGGATGCGGCGGGTGGYCAAGATGCGCAGCCAGCCGCGGCTCCCGAGCCTCCCCAGGC
Organism: Nothoprocta perdicaria; assembly: GCF_003342845.1. NCBI lineage: Eukaryota > Metazoa > Chordata > Aves > Tinamiformes > Tinamidae > Nothoprocta > Nothoprocta perdicaria. The sequence continues at coordinate 1,493,658 of NW_020455755.1, forward strand.
TCGGCTTTGCCACACAGCTCCTGTGCTTGCTCACGGACGCACCGCAAGCACCCGCACACCGTTCCGGACRGCGAAGGAAAGGCAGACTAAAGCCCTCAATGCAGGAAAAGAGGCTAAAGAACAGCAGTTATATATATTTTTATATATAGATACACACACACACACACACACAAACACACGTAGATGTATATATGTATCTCACATGCAGCGCTGCTCCCTGCTCCAAGGAACCCAGCATTCCTGCCCTTTGCCCCCAAAACCGTCTTTTGGGGGGATAAACMGCACTCAGGGTCTCCAGGAACCACCCACAGGCCGAGCTCCAAAGCCGAGGCAACGCACGGAGCACCCAGGAACCACCAGCACGTCCACCACGCTCTGCAGATACTTTTAAAGCTCATTTAACTAAACAGTCCAGTATTGAGCTCTCCAGGTGTCAGCAACAAATCCTGCCCACCTCGTGCCAAATCAAACACAGAACACATTGTCATCAAGCACAGGGTATCTGAGAGCATCAGCCTTACGTGAACTCAGTCGCACGTGGAAAACGTTCTTCAGAAAGACCTCGGCTACCAGCATTCAGCGTCTGTGATTTTGATCCCAGGTTTTCCGGGTCCTTGTTCACAGGGAATAACTCGCAGCTTTTCCCACAGTGACATCCTCAGTATTTCCTGAAGACACCTCCACGTTTTAGGCTAAAAGCCCCTACGGTGATCTAGACTGCTAAGCCCTCACAGTGATCTAGATTGCCAAGCCCTCCCTCGAATGTGATTTTGAGCAGTCGACTCCTGCCCAGGTGGGCGGGAGGCTCCTTGATTTTCCAAAGCTGCTCAGCACCTGAACATCACCTGAAGGGCAACCAGATCTGCAGGGGAGGGCAGCTCCCTGTGTCCCCATGGCTCAACCCCAGCTGAAGCTCAGCCTCTCCTGATGGGCCATTCACACCTGCTCAGGTGGGATTGGGGAGGGCTCCTCTCATCACCAGCACAGGGGAACTCAACAAAACCACTCATCGCTTTTGGGTTGAACTCAACACAACGACCCATCACTTTGGGGTTGAACTCAACACAAAGGCCCATTGCTTTGGGATTGAACTCAACACAACTGCTCATCACTTCGGGGTTGAACTCAACACAAAGGCCCACTACTTTGGGATTGAACTCAACACGACGGCCCATCCATGGGCTCCCAGCCACGCATCCTTCACCCCTTCACCAACCCACCTTCCTCTCCAGAGGGACGACGCTCTCTCCTTCGGGCTCCCACCCTTCTCGCACACCCCTACACACACAGGCAGACGGACAGGTGTTCCCGACCTGAGGCAAAAAAGGGAAAATTATGGATCTTTGTCAACCTTGCCCATTTGCTCCCTTCCCCCACTTTCCATAAAACAACTCTTTTATTCCCAATAAGAAGGAATGGGGGGTGGGAGCCTGTTATTTTTCTATTTCAGATAAAAGGTTGGCAAAAGAAGAACCCGATTCATGTCATTGTATTTCCTTATTGTCTGCATTAACCTTCCCCATGGTTACTTGTTCTTTGTAATGTTACACTTGTCTTGCTGCAACACATGAATACCCGAGCCAATTTTGTCATGCAAATGAATTCAGTTGGATTGTAAATTGTGTGAAGGAGCATTAGTTTATCAGGAACCCGCCTGCATGCTGCACCCAACTGATTTCTCCTATTCACACCAAGAGTGCAATGTTTTCCAGTTGATCCTGAATGTCCATTCGAAAGCTGTGGTTATTATTAGTATTATTATTTGTGAGGACTTTTACATTTGCATTTATTTATTCAGTCACAAAACTGTACGCCTTCTCTGAAGCCTGATTAATATAATCAAAACCCATTGCTATGCCATCAAAAATGAGAAATATTTGTATTTAATGCAAGCCTAAATAGAAGGCTTGCACCTGCATTGGCAAGCAGCAGATATTATAACCTGGGAGCCGTCAGGTAGATATCATTGTTGGCATTTCACACTCCAAAATGAAAATATTTCTAGCGAGGGCGRTACTGCAGTTAAAGTGACATTTCTCCAGCCTACCCTGGGGTTATCACCCATCTAGAAAACCCACTCAGGACAGACGAGACAAACACCGTGTCTGCAAGGGAACTCGATCCTCTCCTGCTGCCAATCATCCCAGAAAAGGCACCGCAAGGAAATTCCTGACTTCCCTTTGCTCTCCTCCAAGCTCCCAAGTTCTTGTCCAGATGCCCCTGTGCCTCCACCACACATAGGCACAGTGGAGGGGAAGGCGGACATCRCATTTTCACCCCAAATTTGTCAGAAAKGGCTTGCAGAATGCTGGSCTCTTACCCAGAACCCAAATCCATGACCTAATCTCAGCRSTGATGACGCGGCTGAAACGGGGAAYGTGGACCAGATAGCAGCAACCAACTCCTTGGCCTGCCTTGATTTGCAGCGAGACACAGAATCATCAATAAGTTGGTGGCAACRGCAGAACAACCTCCAAATCAAGCGCAACAGCCTTATTGCTCTCCCCATCTTCATCGACCAGGCGCTATTTCATCAGGCAGTTTCTGGAATGAAACTGGCATTCACATTCCCTAAGATTTTCTCCCAGGATTAGAGACGGGGCCCGTTGCAGCCCAGCCTCCCGCTTGCCCATGGCACAGGGGCAGCGTCACGGCACCGTCCTCACCTTGGGAAGGTGACACCTTCCCCTTCACCCCAACGTACCGGGCAGCCTCTGSAAGCGGCAGCACCGCCGCTCCGGTGCTCCCGCAGGGACCTGCATGGGAACACGGAGGTTTGGGAAGCAGGGAGCACCGGGAACAGCTCTAGTCACCACAGCAAGACCCTGCTTTGCCGCACGATGCTCCGTTTGCAGGGTTATCCTGCATTATCCTGGGCGTTATCCGTTATCCCGGGCTCCTCCTGCCCTCAGGACTACCCCTCCTGCTTTAAGGAAGGAAGATCCAACTTTACGAGGAGCACGAGAGCACCAAGGAGGCCAGTGCTTCGTGCCCCAGAGCCCAGGCTCGAGGATGACCGCATCCTTTTGGGCACGGCAGTGGCAAATCTGGAGCGCAAGGGCTGGGGAGACTCCTGCTTTTTGATCCTAGGGGACTGTCCCACCTAATCGGCCTGCAAGTACAATGGGAGATCAGTGGGTAGATCCGTAGGCTGCGTGCGCCATATGGACGGCAGATYAGGAGCCTCTGGGGCGGCTAATCCAGCACAGTCGTTAAAAGGCACTTGGTTTAGTTACTGAAGCCGGGCACTGGGAACGGGGCCCCTGGCAAGGCAGGCACCGGAGGCGGCTGGTTCACCCGCTCGCTTTCACCGACTGCAGGACAATTCGCCACCTCGGGGGACACTTGAAATCCATTCCGGGTCAGAAAACACCGGGAAAGGTTCTAGATAAGCAGGGTGCAGGTGTGCAGAGCACTTGCCCAAGCTCGCCTTGTARAAGATATTCAAGGCACGCGCTTTATCTGCCGCGGAGCTCCTTGGACGCGAGCCCCTTCTTCCCCAGGCACGTGTCCAAAGTTGAGATCAACCTGTGGGCAACGACTATGCACAGGGAAAAGAGCAAGAACCAGCAAGAGCAACAAAAAARGCAAATTTCTGTTTTGCTGAGCAGCAATCCGGGAAGGAAGCAGGCCGGGGAAGCAAGCAAAGCCACGGCACCGGTGAGGACAGCACCCTCCGTTGCAGCTCACGCTCTGCTGCCCCGCCACGTCCTCGGCTGCTCCGGTTACGGCGTCCCGGGATGACCCTCCAGCGTAATTAGGCTAGGACTAAGAATAAAGCAAAGTATCCATGGGTAGAGTCAAAACTGCTGCAAGCCTGGCCTTTGGTTGGAGGATATTGAGGAGCCGCCGTGTCCTAGGCTGCAAACCCCGCAGAGACGTCACTAAAACTAGTTACAGGACGGATAGAAAGCACCAGCCAAGGTGTTCAGCCCACAACAGACCTGGGAACTGGAGGGAAAATTCCATTTTTCCCCCAGAAATCAGAGCTGAGSAGTTCTGGGCTACAAGGAGGTGTTTTTCTGCCGGTACCAGGGGTTTTGCTCACAAAGCGCCGCRGGTCGAGACCCCGGGCAGCGCGATCGATGGCGAGCCGGGCGCTCGCTCCGCCGCCCTCTATTTATTGCCAGGCTGGGGAGTAAATAGGCCTTCAGCTCGTGGCATGTCATTATAACTTTTTCGAAATAATGATGCTGCCTTTAGTTTTTTTTTTCTATAATTTATGCCCAATGCACTAGCGCCAGTCACTCAATACTGTAGAGTCTGCAGAGGTGGAGATAGCCCTTAATGAGAAGAGGTTTTGCCTTTATCTCCTTTATACTTCAACCATTATCTTCCTCCAGTCTATAACCATGCGGTTACCACTGACAATAATGCTCAGAGGCAACAAATGCTGATGAGTTTTCTATGCAGTCTTCACAATAAGTCTATCAAAACAACCTCGAAAAATTATGAACCCTAGTGACAGACAAATAGAACCAGCTTCAGCACGAATTTACAGCCCAAATGCAACGTTCCTTTTAATTCTTCAGGCTTTTCTTATCTCTGCTGTTCCTCTTCTGGCTAGGAGATAACAGTAATTCTTCTGTATGCTATTTTTTTTTCCAACTGAGTAAGATGTTCCTCGTGTCTTTCTGCTTGCTAAAGATAAAGGGTTAAAGACCAACTTGTGTTGGTCGCTTTGTGTTGGGGGAAAAAAAAAGTAATCAGTATTCAAGAGATTGTTATCAGAGGTAAAGCGCAGAGAACAGTAATTTTGCTGGCTTCAGTTGGGGTTTTTTTTTCCCTCTCTCCCTTTTTTTTTTTTTTTATGAATGCACATAATGCCTGGAGTGTTGGGGCCAGATAAAAGAATTAGTGGCAGCGCAGGGGGACGGAGCACAAAGTACACGGCAGAATTAGAATGTCTATCTTTGTCTCCGCGCTCATCCCGGCAGCCAGGGCTCCGCGCTCGTAAACAATTTAATCTTTTTGCTCCAGCGAGAGCACAAAGGCGGCAAAACCTCCTCGGTGCCGCGCGGCCGGGGAGGGGGCGCCGGGGGGAAGAGGTGGCAGTTGGGCGAGGAGCGGGGAATAGACCCGAAAGGGCCGGCGCCAACTTTTCCCGCTGGGTTTGGCCTCGTCTCGCGGCTGGAGGCTGCTGCGGCCGYGCTCCGACCCGCTGCGCTCCCCACGTCCCCGCGCTCCCGCAATTCCCCTGGCTCTCGGGTGACAAGCGGAGCGGATTAGCCCATGGAGAGAGCGGGAAGGGGAGCGGCCGGTCTCCTTTCCACAGGAGCGGGGAGGATCCGGGCTGCACCGCGGCAACACGGACGCATGGCGTGTTGCCCATCGCCGAGGTGCTCGGAGCAGCGGCACGGGCCACGGGCTGTCCCYGGCACACTGGGGACACGGCGCAGCCTCAGGTGCCAGCACGGCTGTGGGATGCACCTTGTCCCTGTTGGTGCTGCCTGCGGTGGCGTGGGGAGCTGGCTCTGCTCAGGGAGCATTTTCATGGATTTTCATGGGGCAGGAGGCAGTGCCTGGGTGAAGGAGGCAACGTTAGGCACGTGCTCCAGGCCACGCTTTAAGGAGACGCTCAAGAACAGCCCTGGGAGCTTTCCTGAATCCAGACCTAACCTCAGGGACCCAAAGGAGGAGGACAAAGGGCCTGTGCGGAGCTCCTGCTTTCTGCCGCCGCCAGAGGAGCTGCACGGAGCCTGCCYGCAGTCATTCCCAGCGGCACAGCCAACACGAGCCTGTGCACGAGGACCATGAGATAACTTGCAATAACTGCCACCAAGAACACCAGTATAAGCTGGGACGAACAGTGTAACTCACAGCTTCCCTCCACAGAGGGCCGGGTAAGGYGATCTCCCAGGATCTGCACATTTGAGCAGGCTGGGACATTAAGTTGGAATTCCCAGGCAATTTATTCAGTGCATCAGCCCTCCCCAGAAACCAAAGGTCAGAGAGGTCTCCAGCCTGGTTCACGTTTGGACTCATCTCCTTGCCCTCCCCAGCGCCCTCTTTCCCCCTGGGCGTTTTCTTTCCAAGCCGTTTGCACAGACAGGAATTTCAGCCCAGTGCTCAGGAACAGGCAGCTGTGCCAGCTCCAGAGCGCCCGGGAGCGGCGCCAGCTCCGTGTCCCGGAGCCCACGGGCGCGCTCCCCAGCGCCACCTCCCCACGGAGCCGTCGGAAACGCACCCGTTTGACCGAGCCAGCTCTGCTTCCCAAGCTCCCGCAAACAACTTCCGATTAATCCCATAAATCCGGCTTCAGTTAATTATTCGCCCAGACCCTATTGAAGGCAAAGGCTTCCGCTCTGCTCGCGGCTCGCTGGGCACGGCCGGGGCGCTCGGTGGCCGGTGCCAAACGGCCTCTTCTCCTGGGAATGGCCACGTTCCGTGTGGGCACGAGGTGCCCAGTCCTGGGCATTGCTCACAGCCGGCACCGGGAGCTTTGGGAAGGGGATCCAGGCTCGGGGTACTGGCTACCAGGCTCCTTCCTCGTGCTCCCTGTGCGGTGCCGTCACCGCGGGGCCAGCCGGGCACCGCAGCACCTCATACCACCGCACTGAGGTCTAAAAAGGGCTTTTCTCCCTCTCTGTGCACTATCAGCAACAAACCAAGCCTAAAGTTGTGGCTCCTTCCCGAGCTGCGCTCCGAGTTTTGCAGGGAAGCCGGAATTGCCCTCACTGTGCAAACCGCTGCGGGAGACGCRGGGCTTTACCCAGCCCTGAAACGCTGCTCGACTGAAGTGGAACCGGATTGAACCCAAAGGGTTTTTCCTCCCCARTGCTAAGTGCATATTGAAGATTTAAGTAGCAATTAAGGTTGCTGTAGAAGATGGCAAAACAACGTGTTTATTCTTCCGAAGATAAGAGGAAAAAAAGAGGAAAGAGGAAAAGGGGGGAAAAGCAGCAATTAGGAAAATAGACTGGGGGGAAAATATTAAATGGATGTTTCTGCACTAAAAAAAAAAACCCAAGCTGACAACATTTCTGCTTTGTAAGGGGGAAATTACTGTAACGCGCTGTTTACATAGCAGAAATCAGGGGAAATTATGCTGTCACACTGACATCTGTAGGAGAAGGACAATTTTAAAATTACACTGTTCAACACCTTTAATGATTTGTAACACAAGAGGTGTGGCTACTCCTATTAAATGTGTTGCCAAATCAATAAAAGGCATAATTGGAGTTGTTAGAGCAAATTATAGCACCACCGTTATGTTGCAATACAATGTTCCCTTGTAAACTGCTATTACGGGTAAAGCTGTATTTCTCTCTTATTTGGCTGTTTTGTAATGAGTTGGCATTTTGCTCCATAATAGTTCCACTTTCTTTTATGGAGCTTTCACTTTTACTTTCCTCTTTTGTGCAGCCTATAATTTCCCTTCCCTTCCCTGCCTCTCTGCCTGTTGACAACTGGTCTATACACCTTTGAAAACAGCCCTGAGGTTACAAACTATATTATTTAACATTATTTGTAATCTTTTTCAATGGGGAGCCRGGGGGAGGCGCAGGGCGCGCGGGGGCCCGAGGCCGGCGCCATGGGAGGACGCTGCAGAACCGCTCCGAGGGACTCCCGGCGTTCCCAGGGCAGGACCCGGCTCATCCACCCGAGCCCGGAGCGGCGGCTGAAGCGCTGCCAGGGACGGATCACTGCAAAGACCCAAACAGGAGGCCCTGTGCGCAGGGAATTACCAGCCCAGGGCTCTGCTGCTCCTGTTTGTCCCCGGAGCAGCAGCAAGGCCAAGGGACAGGGCTGTCCGTGTCCCATGGGAATGTGGAGTTGACACAGGGATGGGGGCCCGGACATCCCTGGGTTCCCTCTCGCCTCTCCCGTCCAGAGGGATTTGGGAGACTGGAAATGCAAGGAAAGCATCACTGCTGATGCCAACTGGGCACGCACAATACCTCGGATGGGCAGAGCTCCCACCGGCTCCCCAATGCCGGAGCTGGGAACAGCCTCAAGCGCAGCCTGGCGAGCCGGGCGCTGCGTGGCTCCGGTGTCCCTCCTGGACAGGGACAGCGGTGGAGCGGGACACCCACCGCTGCTCTTAMCAACCTGCACCCAAGCTGGGAAACAGGCGGCAAGGGACCGGCACCGGGGGACAGGAGAGCCCTGACGAGCCACCGCGCTGCAGATCTGCAAGCGCCAAGAGGAGAATCCGTGGCTCGTTACGGGGTACAGGGGCGCTCGGGGGTCCAAGGCTCGCAGGGAAAGGGCCGGAGGGAGGCGGAAAGGAGGCCTCATCCTCCCTGCTCCACGCGCACCGCGACGCCGGCACCCGGCAGCGCTGCCGGAGGCGGCAAAGGCCACGTCCCCCGCTCCYGTTGGGAGCCTCCTCCCGGCCTCGTGTGCGGGAGGTGCCACACGGGCACCCCGATGCGCTGGGCGCCCCGACACCGCCCGGCCCCGCGGGAATTGCTGCCTGAACAGGCTGCTAACGTGCCCGGAGAGCCGCGGAGCCGGCCGGGCCCCCCCCCCATAATCATTTTTTATGGGATAAAAAGATTCCCGCCGACGACAAAGGGTTACATCCTTAGGCCTGCTGATCCATCTAGCAAAATTAGATAAGAAATAGATTTCCAGGCAGTGCGTTAAAGGCAACGGGAAGGAGGCAAGGAGGGAAGGGGGGATCATTCCCTGCAATTGCGCGCCCGGCTCCCGGGTGCAAGAAAGGAAATGTAAATGCGCCGCTGGCCGGGCCGCGGGCAGCTGCTGCTCCCAGGCGCCGCGAACGGCGCAGGACAAAGCGGGGACTCCGGGAGAGGGAAAGGTTAATAGCGGCGCGGGCCGGGGGGGCCGCTCATCGGCATGTGCGGCACGTCGCAGCCTCGACACTCCGTGATGGCTTCGAACCGGGAACTGACATGAGATATAGAAGTGCTGCCGGAGAATAATTCAGAGTGACGGCGGCGGCGGGCGGAGGATGGAGCGGGGCTGAGCGGGGCTGGCGGCCGCCGGGGGCCCGGGGAGCCGCTCCTGACCCCCACGGCTGATGCTGCGGGATCTGGGGATTTTTGGGAAGCGGCCCCGCGSTCACGGAGCAGCCTGAACTGTACGAGCGCGCGGAGTCTCCATCCGCCAGGCCCCGGGTTTTGCCAACGCGAACGCTGGTGGAGCCGGGCTGCCCTAATCCCGCGCTTCAAACGCAGCACCAGAGAGCCACAGCCTTGCATGTACAGGGCATGCACCATATATGTGCAACACACGTACATACAGCCATGCAGCCAGACCCCTATGTGCACATACAGCCGTACAGGTACACTAAAGGATTCATGCTAAGACACGTATGCACATAGAGGGGCAGCCCRGCTCGCTCTCGGCAGCTCCGTGTGGACCTTGCCCAAGGGAGCAGGATGGTCCCGTTAGCACAGGGGGGTTGAGCCAGGTATTAGCAAGCGAGAAGCATCCCCAGGCTGCTCGCTGGGTTTGTTTGTTCTCAGATCTGGCATCACTGCACTTGGAACGAGAAAAATGAGGCTAAAAATACACACGGCAAAAATAGATCCTCCATCCGCCGGTCGTCTGGCGCGTTGGCACCAGCCCTGGAGCCCGAGGGGTGGGAGAAGCGCAGGCTCCAGACATCCCCGTGCCAGGAAGGGGGGCAGGCGGCACCCCCGCCGCCCCAGCGCCCGCGCTCCTGGGCGCACAGCCCCGCCGCGCTCCCGGTGCCGCGCGGGCAGCTCCGCGTTCCCGCTCGGAGCGGTGCCCGGGGCCGCCGCGGAGACGCAACCTGTCACCGGGCCCTGCCAGGGCTGCAGCCGCCCAGCACCGCAGGCCGGGAGCAGGGACAGGAGCCGGGAACGCAACAGGGGGTCCCCAAACACACCCAGGTCCCTCTGTCCCCACAGGAGGGGTCTGTGCTGGGCTCATCCCCCTTGCACCAGGATCCGCTGCTGCCTTCGGGGGCACCTCCCACAATCCCGGGATGGTTGAGGTGGGAAGGGACCATCRGGTCCAACCCCTGCTCCARCAGGGASACCRGGAGCACTCGAGCGCCTTCCCTCTGCCTCCCTCCTCCACCATCCTCCAGCAAGGGCCCCTCGGGAATGATGCACAGCCCCGCTGGGCAGACGGGRCAGGCGGTATTTACAGCGGCGGTGCTGCAGCACACGCTAATTCCACATAAATCAGTATGTGGTAATCACACCGGCGTTTCCGTCCCGCTCTGCACGGTCAGAGCCAGCCGTTCCCATTCCCAGCTCCCGGGATGCGCGGCRGGACAGGGGGATGCAGCCGCCTGACAGGGCTGCGCCACCCGCATCCCGCTCCGATGGCAGGGAACAGCGGGAAGCAGCACGGACCTCRAGGGGAGGCACACGGCACCGGGAGCAGCACAGGGCACCCTTCCCAGTGGGATCCAGACCTCCACATGGATCCTGCTGGGAAGACTGCAGGGCATCCAGTACCCAGAGCTCCGCAGGGATCTCCCCAGCATTTCCCAGGAGCTTTATCCATACATTTCAACACCCAGACCTTGYATTAAAGCAGGTTAATGCGCTGCCCTGCGCAGCCGGTGCTGTGTCGCTGGCCTTGCCAGGGCTCCGCAGCAGCACAACCCTCCTTTGAGGGACCAAAAAGGGCCAGAAAGAGCCCAAAACAGCCACCAAAACCTCCGCAGGGCTTTGACTTGGCAACAGCAGAACTCGTGCCGGATGGAGGCACCAGAAGGAACCTCCACCAGTGGCCAAGGAAAGGGGCAAAATCCCAGCAGCGCCTATTGTCACTTCCCACTTTCGGGAATGGCCTTTCCGGAAACCTCATCTGCATGAGACTTCCAAGGGTTTGGAGCAGAAACCTGTATTTTGATGTTTCAGCTGCTCTTCCCCACGGATGCAGTTATTGAAACAAAATAAGGTCATTTTGCTACATTTATGCTTCAAGCCCATTTCAGGGCTTTAAAATCTGTGGGCTAACGTGAGAGCTGAGGAAATCATTTTGAGAAATAAAYGTCGGGAGCGCCCTATTTATATCAGACTTCATAAAACACAGTTTTATTTTGTAAAGCACCAAGTCCTCCCACCTTTCGGAGGGCCATTAAACCTGACAGTCACCTTAAACTTCAGGGAAGGGCCACCGACAACACCAAGATGCATCTTCTCATTTACCTTTCTCTCGTAGATGCCGACGTTATTTTGAAATAAGCCACAATTCTGTAGACACTGGCAGCCTTTGCTTTGCCCCTGCGGACGTGGTTTCCCACCCGTGGGCATCGGATCCCGCAGCATCCCGTAACGCAGCGCGCGGGGACATCGCTCGCGCCTCGCAGCGCTGCAGGGTCCCAGCCCTCGCACGCTTTTTCACCCAAGCCCCTCTCCTTTCTGCACAGACATTCCCTGGGGTTTCTCCCTGGAAAAACTGGGTTTTCCCTGGCCAGACTTCCCACCTTTTCCTGCAGGGAAGGAATCCCCGGGGCCGGAGCATCCCCCAGGCTGTGACCCGCGCAGGCTCGTCGCTATCCCTGCTCTTTTGGCACCTTCTTTTCCGTCTCTCTTTCTCCCCTCCCCAGCTTTGCTCCCGTCCATGAAAAATCAGCAAATAAAAAGTTACATTAACCCCACCCTGACCTCTCCGACATAATACACTGCGGGCTGATGGGCTGCCTTTGGAGCTTCGCTCAAAAGCTGTCATTCCTCGGCATCCCAAGCACAGCCCAGGGAGCATTTACCGGATAATTAATATATTAAATGCATGAAAAATAGTTACACAGGGCCTCCCCTTCCAGATCCTTCTCTCACGCACGCACATACTGCCATCTTTTCTCCGGGAAAGAAGGAGGGATGCAAAAAGGAAAAAAGATAGATACAGCATGTGCACCATCAATATAAAAGCATCCCCTGAATAGCCATCATAAAAACTGTTCATAATTTTATAGCTTCATTCGTGCTGGAGCACCATAAAGGCAGGCCATATTTTTTACACTCAGGATGCCTCATAAAAAGGGAAAAAAAAAGGCGAGAGCAAAGGGAGGCAGGAAAGTTGGCACGGATGGGAGCCCGGGAAGCAGGGCACGGAGGCCATGGGCCCTGCTGAGGACAAGACGGGGCTGCTCTGTTCCCCCTGACCCAGGATATCCCGATTATCCCAAAGCGGCCATCGGAATGGTTATTAATTGGGAAGCCTTTGTCTCCACCCGCGTGTGCGTTGAGGAGGAGGAGGGAAGCGGGGAAGGCAGCGCTGCGTCCTTCACCTCCGAGGGCCCCCACGTCCTTCTGGGCGCCTCCAGCCCCCTTCCCCACCGCCCCAAATGCAAAATTCATGAGCTGGAGCACGGATTAACAAATAAATTATAATGAAGGCAAATGGGCGGCAATAAAAAATAATAATAATAAAAAAGGAGGCCTCACCTTCACGTGACAGAGGCTGAGCAATATAACAAACCAGCTCATTTATTTCCCCCAAAGCCCGTTCGCCTGCTTGGGAAGGTAGGTTTTTAACGCATTTTATCCTTTATTTCCCGTAATATATTTGGACAAGGTAGCTGTAAATCTGCAGCAAGAGGAGAAAGCAGAGAGTGGCAGCAGAAGATGGGGTCGGCGGGAGGGAGCTGCTTTGCGGATCCGGCCCTGGAGCTGCCCTGATCCCGGGATGCAGCACGGGGCCGGCCTGGGCGCCCCAGGGATTCCCACCCCTGGCGCTCCAGGGATTCCCAGCCCGTGCTCAGCACCTGCATGCACGGAGGGGTGTCCCGTGGACAGTCACACCTGGCTCTGCATCCTCCAGTGATCCCAGACACACAGCACAACRGGGACCTCCCCTCCACAGCAAAGCTTCCAAGGAAAGAACCCTCTCGTTTCCAGCAAGGGTCATTAGATTACTTTCCCAATCAATATTTAGCTGCCGAAAAYCAGATTTCCTTCAAAGGGTTAAAGGAATCTCAGTATCAGGTGCTCATGGTTGAGCTTCCTGAAGGCAGCTGGAGGGAAGGAAAGGGAAAGGASGCGGAGCAGGGATGTGAGCCTCCTGGATGCTCCACAGGGCATCCACAGGCTGGAGAGCCTCTTCCCAACCATCCCACTCCTCCTGGCATCTCCCTGCTGGGATCACRGCTGTGCCAGGACCCGGCTGGGAACAATCCCGGGAAGTTGAGGCTGGAGCCGCGCGGAGGCTCCCGTTTGCGTCTCATGTTTATTCATGGGAGCCCCGGCACGGGACGCGGCGCCGTTCAGGAGCTGCCGGCSGGCGGCCTAAGAGTGAGAATTAGCGAGGCAGGCCTAAGGCGCCCCTCGGAAATGAGTAAAGCTTCTTCAAGAGGAAAAAATGACAACACCAAGGGGACGGAGAGGGGAAGGGGCAGCCCCGGGGAGTCCCGGGGGCCACGAGAGCTCGGTCTGCACGCGGCGGGACGGAGCCACCACCTTGCGGGTGGACACTGAGCTCCATGCATGGATGGACCCGACCACMCATGGAAAAAAGCAGCATTTTGCTTCCAAGCAGCCCCCAGAACCTGCATGGTGAGAGGCCAGGAGAGACCTTCCCGCCCCTAGAGCCTTCATCAGCAGCGTCCTCCTCACTCGCACATTTGGGGCAGAAACCCTGGCCAAGGAAGGATCCATAGCTCCTGTGGCCATTCTGGCACAGAGGGACACACGTTGGACCACAAGGCAAGACTTGATGGTCCCTTGGATGTCACAGCAGCTCCCGAGAGGTGGAAGAGGTTTCTCCAGCCGTGCTGGGGCCACCACAGCTCTGGGCACGGGCAGAGGCCCAAGTCTCTGCCCCTTCATCTCCCAGCATCTCACTGCAGCATCACGCACCCCAGCTCTGTCCTATTAATACAGTCTTAGCACTGTCTGCACCTGGAAAGAGCCGACTGCTCTCGAAAGGAAAGAGGCTCCAAGGTGCATAACAGTGACTCCTTCCATGGCCTCTTTCCCTTGCTCTTTGGAGSAGGGAAGCGCTACCATAAACACGGGGCTGGGGTTCGCTTGTCACATCTAGCACCGCGACAAAATGTAGCTACCAAATATAATGGCAAAGATGGAAATCTGCTCCAAGCAGCCCGTTTCCAGGGCCAATGTCCCCATCCCTTCTTCTCCAGGTGGTTCACGTGGTCARTCACACATCTCACTGACCCCAGGTGCATCTCCAAATGCAACAACTTAGAAATCAGAGCACAGGAAAATCCAAAGGCAAATCACAACCCTATTAARTCAGTTTCAAACGCTCATGGATATACACAGTTTATGTATATATGTATAGGTCCAGCCAGGATGAGGCCGCAGAAGCAGCTTCCCTGCCCCTCGGCGCATGGTGACACTCACATTTAGCACCACAGCTCTGGACACGGGGAGAACAAGGAGCCCCGTCCTGCCCGGCTCCAGCCTCCGCTCCAGGGCTCCCTTCCACACCAAGAACCACAATAAATGGCCACACAAGCAGATTTTACCTCTCCTGTTTGTAATTTGTCCCCATTAGAAGTGTTAATTTTAGGGTTCTTCAATAGATTTTCATCTTTTCCAATGCTAGACACACATGCACAGGCTGAAAAAAACAACCCTTTTCTCACACTCCTATTTTCTGCAAATAAGTGACACACGCAACGCCAAACACACAGGAGCTGCACCGCACTGCTCGCTCAGCTGACCACATACTCCTTTACGAATTTGCACCTACATTTTTCCCCCCTCCCATAAATTTCCAACACTTTTCACACCTGCTCTGACTAAGGCTTAAGTAAATCACCAAAAAAGCACCGACTAATTTGAAAAATACTTAAGCAACTCCGAGTTGCCTGCCTGTTTTACTATCCTCTGCTCCATAATTACATTGCACTGCCTGATATTTTCATGGAACATTAACTGGAGTCAGGTGACTGCCCCCTCGCAGTCTACGCCTATCCGTTACCCATAAGACCCCCATGGACCTTGACATTATTAATAGTCCTATTCATTAAGTATTACTCTTGTAGAATGAGTAGCATAATATTGGCCTGGAGATAGGAACAGGCAGAAGGAATAAGTCAAATTAATTTTCCGCAGCAAACGCCCCGATTCTGTAAATGACATTCTATACTGTTAGCATTTTAAATGTGACACAAATGGCAGGAGATACAATTTGAAAGCAAAATAGTAGAAGACATGGCTCAGGGTGTAATGTGCTGCATAAAAATCCAATAACATCAGTTACACGAAGGAAGGGAATGGGCGAGCCAGCCCGGTRGAGGGTTTTAATTTGCATTTGCTCCGAACGGCAGGTGAGGCTGCGGGTCCGGCCGCGGCTCCCGCTCCACATGGGTCCCGGGGATGCGGGAATGCACGGAGCATCCTCGCGGCTCCCGCTTCCAAGCCCTTGGGCAGCCCRGGGAATTATTAACTGCAGCTCCACTGGGCGCACGGGAGAGCCCGGGGCTGCAGGAGGCRGCCGGAGCAGTCGGATCTAGGGGCTAACAGGGCCTGGATAGGGTCCGAACACRCTCYGTGCTGCTCCACCTGCTCCTGCGGGAAGAGGCAACAAAGCTCGGCCCAACTCGACAGGGTTTTCCTTGCATCAGAAGCCAACRCAGTCACCCGAGAGGAGCGGAATCACCAGCTCCAACCCGGAGCATCCTTCTGCACGGAGAGGGGTCAAAGCCTGGGCTCGGCCCAAATAAAACACAGCAGCTTGTGCATCCAAACCCCAAGCAAAGGCTCCCATCCCGCAGCAGCTCCAGCCAAGCTCCCAGGCTGCTCCCATCTCCCCCAGGATGCGCAGGATCCAACCCCGGTTCTGCGCCAGGCACTTAGAGCTCCTCTCGCATCTAAAACRCATCCATTCCCAAGGGCCACATGAACGTGAATTTCCCGGCTCCCGCGCCGTTCCCCTCCATCCTTTTTTATTTCTGCTTTTACAGAGATCGCAATATCAGCCATGGAGACCACCACGCAAGGGAAGATCTGATGAGGAAAAGGAAAATAAATGCAAAACCTGACCTCTATTAGCTTTATTTAGGGTAAAGCGCTGCACTGTAGTTTATTTATTAACAGCATAAAAAGACATTGCCTATAGTATATAGAATACACAATTTCCTCAGAAAGGGCATTGAGCTGGTGTCCTGAGGGGGAAAAAGCCCTATTTTTAATTGAAGCAAGAAATGTTCAATCCAATAATCTATAATTAGATATTTTATGGAATATGTTACCTAGAGACGTTTATTTATAAAATGCTTCTATCGATAATAAGCTGCCGGGAGGGGGAGAGCGGGTCGGCTCCTCGGCTGCTGGGACGGCCGCTCGCTTGGCAGTGCTTTATCCGCAGCAAAGCCGGCTTTTCCTGCAGCTTCTCCTATGGGATGCGGGATACAGGGCCCTTCCTCAGCACCTCCACATGCTCAAAGAAAGAACCACAAGGAAGAGGTGGGAACCTGGAGCACAGGGGTCCCACGGGCTCCGCTCCAGCTGCTCCGSAGCCTCCACCATCCCGGCCCGGAGCCACCAGCTCCCGCCAGGAGCACGAGTGCCGACAGACACGGAAACACGGACAGACATCACGCACTCCCCGAACACAGCGAGCAGCTCACAGAGACACRAGCAAACATTTGAAGGCTGTTGTTGCCAGCTCAGCAGGGCTTTAGGGATGAGGAAGGAGCGGGYGGCACCCAGTTGGCACCCTGGAGCAGAGCGCGCTTGGGCGCGAGCGTCCCCCGGAGCTCCCCCGTGCTCCTGCTTCGGGAAAAGCGGCTTTTGTTGGGCATGGACACACGATTCCAAAGAGAACCCCCCCCCCTTAATCCGGAGCGGCCCTACAGCGCTCCTTGCTCCCGCCGCTTCCACCACGTGCACAACTCATAAATTGTGCTCGAAACCCCAAAGTGCAGAATAAGTAACTGAGGGAGGCGGTAAAAATATCCCAAACCCCCTCTGTGAAAGGGCCAGAGGGAAAATAGGTGTCACGGCCCGAGGCACCAAGTCACCAAGACTCGGMAGGGGCTACAGGCGTCAGAGGAACACCGGGAGACAAACACCACCCGCTCCGAGGTGACGCTGCGGCAGACGTCACCGCCGCCCGAGCCGGCGCTCCTGCTCCCGCTCGGCTCCCTCCGYGCCAGCACGGAATGGGGGGGATTATCACAATATCGCAAATGAAATCGAATGAGTAACAACATTTTTCTGAGAACAGAATAAATACAGTTGGCGGCGCCTTTTTTTTTCCAATTTAGTATTGTTTAATATGCATTTAATCAACCCATTCAGTATTATAGAGTCTATGTACCGTGACACCCTCCTATGCCACAGAGGAAGCATTCATAGGCCATTAGGCTAAAGTAATATGTATGAGGAACCACTTTTCCCCAGGGTGTAGTAACTATTTTTGCTCCCCAGTCGTCCCCATTAAATCATTAAACCTCATGACTATGCTTTCTGAACTCTACCCTGATCTTTAAAAAGCAGAACATTAAAGGGCAACTGTCACCCTCCATTGCACAGGCCTTGTGTTTTATATATTCAAAGCATTAAGCCTTTTGTCAGTCTATACATCATAAGCACTGGAAGACTGTATGCACAAACAGGAACTGTTTATAACTGATGTCCCCTTTATAGTGGATGTGCGAATGGGCAGGATAAAAAAAAGCTGAGGCTSGGCTATTTTATGGAAACTGAAGCAACGTGATTTTCCCCAGCTGCTGGCAATAAACCCATCTTCGTTCCTTATCTTTATGTGGCCGGGGGCAGGGGAAAGGGGGAGGCGCTTCCGCACCGGCGCAGAGTTGGGGGGTTCGGGAGTGATCAGGCTGGCAACTCCGGACTTGCCGCTCTCTCCGTGTTCCCAACTTGCCCAGTTTTGCCCAATAGGTGCCCTATTTTGCCCAATAGGGCAAAGGCTTAATTAAGAAAATAGTGGTGGAAAGGACATTTGCAAAGAGCAGGGTTGACACCTGCACAGACCTTTCCAGATGCCAAATGTCCATTCCAGCACCTGGTGGGACAACGAGCTTCATCAGGGCTTTGCATTGGGGCGGGGAAGGGACATTAAATAGTCCCGAGATGGTTCTGAGCATGGAGAAGCAACTGAAAAAGAAGAAATAGCTCCCAAATCAAGCGAAAAACAGTGAACTCGATGTCAAGGTCAGGTAAGGGGCAAGGGAGGAAAACACTTCCCCGTCCCCGGACCCTCAACCACACAGGCCCAGTTACRGCCACCCCATCCCGGCACATTCCCGGCTCCGCATCCACGGGCGCTTCCCGGCCCCGGCAGCTCCCTCGAGAAGCGCCGGGCACCGCGAGGTTAACGCGGCCGCGCCGCCTGCAAAATGCCAGGGCTTTCATCCCGCATGTTAACTTCCCAGCCAGTGGTATCAATCTGCGGCAAAACACAGTTATTTCATCATGACATTAGTTCACCTTTAAAGGCATATGGTAAAGCCTGCTTTGTGGCTTGCAGCAGATGAGCTTCCTATAATTACAATTTGAACCGTTCCACAGGCAGCTCTACAGATAGCGGATCAGTGATTAAAGTTGAAATCACAGGGTAAGTAGTTCTGTGACACCGTGAGTCACAACAATCATCAAAGACTCAACTCTCGGGTTTCTGATGAAGTGGAGATAGAGCAGTGATTCAAGTAGGGGACTGAGACTCAAGTGCTGCTACTTGGAGGCAGCAAAAGAGCAGACGCATTCCCCGGGAAGATACTCAGTGCGTGCTATTGACTGGCCCCGAGCAAATCTTTAACCCCGCGGCGCGGCGCGCGCATGACGGCGCATCTCATTGCGCGGCCCGGGGCGCACCTGAGGACCACAGGAGCCGCGCGCCGAGGCTGCGCGGGCAGGGTGGGCTCCGGGCGCTCCATGCGGGATGCCCTGCTCCCGCGGGCAGGCACACRGAGCCCACGCAAGGCAAAGGGAACACGTGCACAGAGCAGGACAGGCGCCCGGCTCAGCCCCTCCTGCAAAGCTTCCCACCTCGTCCCGCGGTTGCATCGAGCTCCGGGGCAGATGAACTCCAAGGAAGATTGGGATTTGGGCTCCCTCTCGCTATAAGGCCAAAACTCAGCTGCTGTTCTGCAGCACCACAGGCACCACCAAYACCTGAAGAGCTCCCACCATTTCCCTCCAGCCAAACAGAGGCACAGGGCACTCTGCACCCTGTGGTGGACACAGCCCTGCGGCGCGGGGACATGAGCTGCTCCTCAGCACTCTTGTTCACCCCAACCCCACACACTCGCCCTAGCAGCAGCCAGATCCATCTGGGCCACAGCACGGCAAGAGTCGGTTCAACCAGACACGCACCCGATGGGCAGGACTCGGCAGCACCTCCTACGGGGACGATGATTTTGGGGGACTCGCTCATTTACCCAGTGGAGCAGCACTCGGAGCCCCCCTGCCTGTCCACGTCTCGGATCAAGGGGGCCAGCAGGTTACAGGGGTGCCGAGCGCTTCTTTTCTCCACCGAGATCACCCATTTGGGCGACACAGCCCCGCTCGGCTCCTCTCTTTTCCTCTTACACCCACAYACCCGCAGTGGGTGCTGCTTATTTGGGAATTACAGCCCCATAAACAGAGCAAAATCTGCAGGATCGCCTCATCTTTACAGATTTCTAGTGAGTATTTTTCCTTTCACCCAAAGCCTTATCTCCCACTGCTCAGAGTACTGAAAGTTGCAATATAAAAAGTCCTTGCTTTTTGTTTTTTTTTTCCACCACCCCCAACAAAGCAAAAAAAATACACTATTTTCTCTTAATAATAAAGGCCAGTCTCCCCAGCTTTAGCTAATTTTCCTAGAGAAACAGTGCATTTCTTTTATGTGTTAATTTTTCTTCCTCTATTTGCACTTCACAGCGTGTAGTGACATGTCAGGCACTGAAGCAGCAGCTTCTTCCACTTTCTTCTGGGCYGACAAATATTCCTCGTGCAGAAGGCCCTAAATGCAGCTGTGAATTCAGCTATATTTGTGCATTTTTGCAGCAAGAGGCTGCCTCTAATGACACAACTTTCACTAATACAACTCAATTCATCTTGGATTAACCTTTTTCCTTTCTTCATAGAGGGTTAGCAGGCAAGCAAGATTGCTGAGCAAGATGCTAAGAGCTGCTCATCCAAAYGGCACCCTGCAATCCCCAGCAAGGGGCTGCCTGGACAGCTCTCCTAGGTTCTATTGCACAAGCCTGGCATGCACCGCTTGCAAAGGAGGTTGCTCTACAATATCCAGGCAGAAAGTCACTGTTTTCTCCAAGCTGCTCGAGCGAAACTGCTGGAAACCTCCCAGGCAAAAGGAGGTCGGTTGCTGCCGGCCGCCGGCGAGCAGAGGACAAGGTGCTGTTAACTAGCACGGGCGCTCAAATGCAAGAAAGCTGCAAGAAATTGCAGCTCAGGATGAAAAGAGCTGCTGAAGTGTGGAAAGTGGCAGCAAACAGCCCCGAGGCCCCAGCAACAGGAGCGTTCTCACCAAATGTGCGGTGCCCCTTTTGTCAGGCAGGCGCTGCGTTTATGCCCCATGTCGCTGACGTGTCAGTGCAGAAGTTCATGCCAAATAACACCAAAACTACCATTCCCCCCCAAATCTCCAGCATGCTTTCAAATGTGACAAGTCCCCAGTATCTGCTGCTTCAAAAACTCATTTTTCCCCTAAGAAGAAAGGCGCTAGGACCCGGTTACCCTGCATGCCAGCAGTGCTGCAGCCCAAGAGCACCCCAATAAAGCCACCCCGGGCTGGCACAGCCACATTCCGGGCATTTTTCCCCCCTTTCCYAACAGAGGCCGTGGGTCCCCTGCCCCCGGCCACGCTGCCCTCGCCGTTTTGCAGCTCGGGTGTGAAGGCAGCTTCGCTTCCCCCTGCCACTTTGCTGAGTGTTAACATTCGCCTTCAGCTGCTTCCCCTCTCCGCTGCTGACAACTGTTAATTTTGTCACATCAGCCACTTGTGTAGATTTAACTTTGCTCTCCTGCTCCAGCCGCTGTGACTCGGTAATAAATCAACGGAGCAGAGGCTCTGCGCGCAGCGCAAAGGCCTTTATGGTGCATGGGAAGATGGGAGGCTTTACATTTTTAAGGAGGACCTTGTCACATTCATGAGGGGTAATAAAAAATTTACATTTTGACTCGTAGGAAGAAAACGCGGTGCAAAATATACACGATTCCCAATGCGCTCCGGACACGTGACAAGCCTTGGAGCTGGAGAGGGTCATCCTGGGCTTCGGAGCCACAGGCTCAGCAACGCCAGGCAAAGAGCCCTTGGCACTTCGGCACTTGGTTCCTCAAGCGGGAAGGCTGGCRTGGCTGCAGGACCTTCCTGCAGTGCCACCTTTTATAATTTTGGTTTGAAAAAAGGGTAAAAGCAGAACCGGTACTCCAAAGAGGAGCCCTCAGCTGCAGGATGTTCAGGGTGTGTTGAGCTGCCATCCCACAGGGTGGCAGGGCCCTCGTGCACATCCCTGCACCAATGCCACGCGTTTCCTGCGGTGCCAGGACAGGACCAGGCACATTCCTGKCCCAGACCCTCGGCGGCATTGAGCCTCGTCCCCAAAGCCCGTGGTGGTGACGGTGACGCGCCAGAGCGGTGCAGAGCGACGGCAGCTCCTGCTTGCCCGGCGGCAGGGAGGAAAACGAGGCGGCAGCCTGCCCTCGGCGGCGAGCAGCTCGTGCAGAACGGGGCAGCCGCCTCCTCGCTCCTGCCACAGGAGCCTCCCTGCGTGTGCAGGTGCAGCCCCGCGAGCGGCACCAACGCTGCCCGAGGCAGCGCCGGCACGAGGTCGGTGCCCGGGCCTGCGCGCCCAAACCCCTCCGGCTGCACAGCGCTCTTAGGGAAGTTTTCCCAGGAAGAAATCGCCCCTTCGGAGGGTGCCAAGGCAGCGTTTTCCATGGATTATCCCATCCCGTCGCGCCCCTTCCGGGCAGGGCGCGCGGGCAATCTGTCCCTTAATGAAGGCGGCCAGCTCCGGCTCGAGGGCAGCGCGGCCGCCCCGTCACGCTGCCCTCGCACGCGTGTCATCCCCCACCACCATCCCACTGTTTTTAATTAGCGCGCTGCAAAGGGAAGAGCCGCCGCATCTCCAAGGGGAGGAGGAGGGCGAGGGGAAAGGGATAAAACCAGCACGGAGAAGCCCGTCCAACTTTTCCAAAAGCTTAATAGATTTTTAAATGGGGTTATTAGCACCACCTATGAATTATTTTAAGGACCTAATTATAAAAACCAAAACGCAGCTAATTAGGTTTCCTGAACTCGCCTTGACACAAGTGAAACAAGAGCTCTAAAAGCGAGCGGCGCGTTGCCCCGAGCGGGGCGGCCAGCAGTGCCACCGCAGAACCAAGGTCACCGTCACTTCTTTAACGGAGCAACGTTATCCCCATAGCACCAGGACCAGCCCTCGACCTCTGCCAGGAGCCAAAAAGAGCACAATTCACCCCAAAGCAGCTGGGTGGGATGGCCCATGGGGAGCCCCCGTGGCTGCAGCCGGGCGCGGGGATCGGAGCACCTCGGGACACGGGGCCGGCACGCAGGGATGGGCACAGCGGGTCCAGCTATCGCCCGGCTCCTCGTCCCTTCCTACAAGGGCTGCAAACCTGGATGCAGCGGCTGCGCCTGGCGAGGGAGCCGAGATGCCCGAGCGCCCTCTCACGTCGCCGGCGCAGCGCGGGGAGGCCTGGATCCCTTCCCGGGGGCCTGGACCCCTTCCCGGGGGCCTGGACCCCTTCCCGGGGGCCTGGACCCCTTCCCGGGGGCCTGGACCCCTTCCCGGGGGCGTCGCAGGACCCCGCGCTCCCACGCCAGCTCCTTGGCGCTCGGCGGCATCCTCGGCTCTCCTGTGGCTCTGCCCAAAGGTGCAATGTGATGGGCAGGGAGTCGGGAGCGGGCAGGCAGGATCGCCGCATCCGCAGGGTCCCAGGGGCCGTGCACGGGACACAGCRAGCGCAAGATCCATGGAGCAAGGCCCACGCAGGGCACCTACAGCCAGGGCAAACATGGGAGAAGCTGCTCAGCAAGCCAATAAAACACCCAGAATAAGGGCAACCTTTTCCATCAGGGGCTATTGCTGGAAMACACTTGCAATTTTTGGTGTGTAAACATAGCTTGAGAATGCAGGCAATAAAAGAATGGGATACAGATTTCTTTAGGTTAAAAAGCACCATAATTTTAGCAGGTAGCAGCTCGCATTTCCTTGCTTGGGCATGCAGAACAGACAGCGAGAAGTGGTCGCACGGGGCACTCGCTTCCCAGCACCGAGTAATCGGAGCCTGGGAGACGGGGTGGCAAAGGCTGGGACCCGCAGAGCACGAGATAATCCCTGCSCGGGGACATTGCTTCAGGCACATCACATCTTACCCTTACACAGCACTTTTCACCTTAAATGACTTTAGAAAGTACCTCATTTTGCAGATATGGAAGTGCCATCTCTCCTGTGTATTAACAAATACTGCATCTCACCTTGCATAGCAAAAGGGGATGACAAATGCCATAATCCTTTGACAATAAAAGAAAATAATATGTATTGTACAAGAATGGTGGGCGGGACTTCATTTTTATATTGACATACACAGAATAAATCCAAAAGAAATCTTCAAGGCAAGAAAAGATCGTGTAAAATAGTCATTTGGAGCTCCCAGCTAACTCATTTACAAACATTCCATCCGATGCCAAAGAAATAAAGCAAAAAGCTCAAACCCGGGCTGTCCGGGGGAGCCCAGGTCTGCAGTGCATCTCCACAGGGGCCAAGGGGCTTCTAACAGACCCAAGAGCTTCCACAGCAGCCTGTGGAGATCCCCCTTGGAGACCCCCCTCGAGCTGCATCCCGAGACCCCCCTGGAGCTGCACTGCCGAAAGGCTCAGGGAGCCGCTCGGCACAGTTGGGTTTTGGACTTTCTGTCTCAGTACAATCAATACGGAGCAGATCATGGTTTTTTCAGCTAACCACGGCTTTTAACTTCAGGTTTCTCTAAGAAGTCTGCCTTTAGAGCCCTGCACAATGACCCACCGAGCAAGAACCACGTTCCACGTGTAGAGCCAGCAGCCAGAAATTAGGCCTCCTCACCCCCCAAAAAATCCACAGTTAATCTTTAAAAGCAAAATTTTAAAGTTTAGGGATCTTTTCCCAGATGTCATTTTCCCATACAAAAAAAAAAATCCCATCTTTGACCAGCTCATTTTTAAAGCACGTTTCAAGTAAGCTATTGCTCTCCAGGAGAACATTTGATTTTTACCAATTATAAGAGCACAGCCCTTCTAATTGAGGAATTATTTGTCACTATTGGCTGCCGGGAGTGACAACCGCCGCCACGTGAAACGCGCGCTGGGCAGAGCCGACGCGACCCTTCATGGTGACGTTCTCCAGCGCGCGGCACTGGGCACCTCGGGGAGAGGGGGCGTTGAGGAAGGGGACATCCCGKCCTCCCCGTCCCCGCGGTGCCATTCCCGTGTGCCCAGTGTCACCTCGGCGCGCGGCGGGGCTCTCGTGGCTCCTCGCGCGGGCCATGAGCGGTGGCGCAGTGGTCCCGCAGGCCGGCGAGACGGGGATGGGCACGACAACTCGCCGCCTTGCCAGCACCCCTAACAGCACAATGCTGGGCTGCTTTCGGATTAAACGGTGCTCATTAAAGGAACATCGCCTCCCGTAATTAATTTTGCTTTGAGAAGGGAAAGGGGGGAAAAGCTACAATTAATGTAGCATGCAAGCTCGGGGAGATGCTCCATATATTTGCTCCCCGCCACCAGCCCTCCTCCATAAAGGCATCTCTGCTAATATCCCTTGCACTTCTGAGYGCCAGGGCTGGGCTTTGGTGGGGAAACACCACAAAAACACAGAGGAAAAGCTCTGCCCGTCCCTCCTGCCTCTGCACATGTCAATAGGGCTGCACCGGTTCAACAGGGTTTGTGCAGCAGCCCTCGTGCTCTGTCTGCTCCTCAAAGCTGCAAAGACCCAGGAAAACAGGCCCATGTTTGGAAGGTGTCCGGACAGCAAAGTCCCTGGGACATGGACWCCTCCCTTTAGCATCTATTAGCAATTAGCTAATTCAGATTGCTCCCAGGATGAGATGAGCAAGCCCTAGGCTTGGAACAGTGACGGGAGAGGATGGCAGGGAGAAGGGTGCACATGGTTCCAAATTTAAGCCATCTCTGTTTGCATTTTCCTGGAGATTTTAAGCCCCATGGAAATAGAATGAGAGCACATGGCTGATGAGCCCAAAGTGGGAGGGCAATCACAAATAAAATGAGATTATTCTTCAACTGTGACTCGGTAGATAGCACTTCCAACAGGCCAGCACGCACGAGACAGCGACACATGTAAGGTCGCACAGTGCCAAAAATCGATAATTCCCCAAGCAGGGAAGAGGAGCCCAGTGGTTACAGCAAATGACACAAATTAGGCATCTCTCCACAGCTGTGCACAGTTCCTATGGAAGTCCCAGCAATGGAACCCCTGCCCGCCGGGAAGCCACAGTCTGTGCCCCCACAGGCTGCCCCTCTTGGGAAAACAGAGAGGCAGCTCAGAGGATTTACTTATTTTAACCAATGGAAAGTGGATTGCAGCTACTGGATAAAACCATTTAAGTTTTTAAGTAGACAAAAAAAAAATGCTGCCACACTCCAAATAAGTCCCATTTGACTGAGCAAACTCCAGCCGCTCCGGAGGCTCCTCCGAACTCGCCACGACTTAGGCCAGCCTCAACTTCCACCACCCGGTCCTGCAGAACTCGCACGTGGCTGTCAGCAAACACCAGCTGGCCGGAGAACGACCGAATCAAACCGCTTTCAAGGCCACGCCGGCGGCCAACTTGGCACGGGCAGCACGGAGCGGGGGCCAGGGCGGCGCGAGGAGAAGCTGCCGCGGGCTGGAATCTGCTCCCGCGTCCATCTGCGCCCTCCGCTCTCACCCCAGCGCCCCCAGGCTGCGCCCGCAGCCCGCCCAGCTCGCGAGGAGGTGGATAAATACTGGAAAATAAATACCGGTTTTAATTTTTTTAATGCTTCTCTGCAATTTAGGCCACCGTTGCAGGCACTGTGTGTAAGCAAGACCTCGCTGCAGCCCGGCTGCCAGCAGCAGGTCAGGCCCAAGCCCTCCCCTTGGGCATTAATCCTTCTCCTTCGCACGCCAACAGGCCTTTCTGCTGCATTTTTGAAAAACTGGTTGTGTAATGTATGAGGACTAACATGCACTCATGAATATTTGATTTAATATACATTTATTTCCCCTAAAGGAAGATACATATTATTTAATACTGATTGCAGTTCTCACTGCCTTGCAGAGCCCGGCCCGCCGGTCACCGTTCCAATTACGCCRGCACGTTGCCATTCTGGCTGAGGAAGCACCTTCATGAGCAGCTTTTTAGGCACCCAAAACTCTTTATATGCTCTTCCCTTCTTGCTTTGCTTCTGCAAAATAAACCTTTTCGCCAAAGCTGCTCCAACTTATCAGCCCAGACCAACTTGGACTTGCTTGAATCAGAACTACCTGTTCACACTTAAACGCATGATCAAGCACAGAGCGCTGACAACAGCAAAAAAATCCCATTAAGAGAAACCTAAATGAAAAAAATTAAAACCTTACTGCTAGTTTGCAATGCAATAATTGCTTGATTTAAAGTCTGCATCAACTTTTACACAACCATGCAACCCAGCAGGAACTCGGTAATGCTGCACACAGCAGAGCTAACCCCCCACATCCTCTCAGCTGCACTGGCACTTGCTGCAAGCCTCAGATGTGGATCTGAACAATGAAGTTTATTACTGTAAAATTGAAGTTTATTGCTTTTGCTAAGTATTTATTTTAAAATATTTAAACAAAAAAAAACACATTAGTACAAAAGCTATTATAGAGCAAAGCTAAACCCCTCTGTTTTCCTGCTCAGTTCCTTCCTTGCTGCCTGAGCTCCCTGTTGTGACAAGCCCGTGGCTCTGCCTTTCCCCCAGAGCTGGACCTAGGCTGAAGYCCCACTAAGCCAGGACCTGCCCTGCAGCTCCCATGCAAACCCGTGCAGAAACAGCAGCCCAACAGCTCATATATTTTTCCCCCCTACAAGGCTCACATTTGCTGAAGAAATCCCTCCTCTCTCAGGAGATCAATTGCATTTATGGAGCAGAGTTACTGCTAAAGAAGAGGCAACACTTCTCGGGTGACATTTTGCTTAGTGTCTTTATGTCCCTGAGCGGGATGCTAAGAACTCAGGCTCGAGCACTGGTGCTCTAGGATCACCCAGCTGATTTAAGGCAATTGTGGACTTCTTAAGAGAAAAATACTTCCCACCTGTTATCTTCATGAGTGCCGTCAATCTTAGCAGCATCCCTGGGAAGGGAGCTGGTTGGTTGGTTTTACAGCTTAAAAGGTGCTAAAAAGACACCCAGGTGCTTTGACTTCCTCTCACCCAGAACATCAGAGCTCTAACACACACACACACRCCAGGGCAAGCTCAGCCCCTTGCAAGGTCCTTCATCTGCTCAGCCAATGTGGAGCTCAAGAACAACCCCCTCCAACAGAACCAAACACTTGGATCAAGAACTGCTCATCCAGGTGAGCCAATTCCAGGACAAAAAGCAATCAGCAGCACCAAATTCCAACCAGGACAAGGTGAGAGGGCCAGTGCAGGAGCAAGGATCCCTTTTGCAGCGYGGATCTCGCTGAGGCCCCGCGCTGCTGTAATTGGCTCAATTGTCTAACTCAGTCCATATCCACAGCGATCTTTTGTCCCTCGCCYGCCAGCTCCGGCTGCACGGATGCTGCTGCATTGCCCCTCCACACTGAGTGCCTCTCCTGTATTCTATTGCTGATTAGATAAGTGGCATATTGCTTTGTGCTGTAACGTTCATGCTGAGATGTGTAAAGGAAAAAAAATGCCAACACAAACATAGACTGAAGGGGAAGAAAGGGAGGCAGGCAGAGAAGCAATTCCCTTTGGGGTTTAGTTACTACCTTCCGATAAATACGTTTTTTCAATAGTTTACGATCTATGTGTTTGGCCTACAGAGGGGTTGGGACCTGCAGGTGAAATACTCCCCCTGCACCCAAACTGCTGAGCTTGGGGAGCCCCGGAGCAGAGGGTCTGGGCGACGGGTCCCGCTTCCCGAGCCAGGCTCCATCCTCGGCTCGCRGGGCAAGGGCTCCCTCTCCCGTCACGAGAGGCTGCGACCTCTGCCTTGGAGAAGCCCAGACACAGAAACTCGCAGGATGGGAGCRAAGGCTCCGCTCGGATGGTGCAAACCCAGCCTGGTGCAGCTGTAGGGGGACTCATGGGCACCCAAGGGCCAGGGCTGCACGCGGGCCAGGCTGCCACTGTCCCCACTCCCGCATTTCTGTGTCCTGGACAGCCAGGGTGGAGGTGGCACCGCAGGCTGTACCAGGACAGCTGGGATGGAGGTGGCACCGCAGCGTGGCAACAGGCCCAGGGGACTCAAAGGCAGTGCAAGAAATAAGGGGACATTGGAGGGGATGAGGGTCTTGGATCAGGAAAGCACTGCCAGCCCCAAGGCCATGCCAAGGCAATTGCTAATCAGAAATAAAGCAGCCCATGCTCAAAATACCATCCTCAGCAGGCGGGAAGGCTGGGCTGAAAGGCCAGGAATGCACCCGGGCATCCGGACACAGCGACAGAGCTCCGGTTTGGCAGCTCGTTCCGTAGAGAACTCAGCTCTTTTCAGCCTCCATCGCCCTGGCTGCTTGTGGCACACACCAAAACCCATCCCGAACCATCCGTGGTGCTTGCTGCGGGCRTCTGCCCGTCCATCCCTGCCAGCAGGGCCAGGGGCAGCTGCTTCCCGCGCTCCCTGGGCTCATTTGGGATCCCTGGGTCCTGCAGCCCTCAACACGGGTGTTTCCTGCCTCTTGGCRCTGCCTCTCACATCACTATTAATCTTTCTGGCCCGCGTATATTCATTAGGTAAACACAGAAACCACGCTGCTGTTTATTGTCTGCTCGGTACACATCATAACGCCACCAAGACAAGATGAATTTGACAGCTAATGTAAAAATTACAGCAGGCAATATATCTTAGATTTGGGTGGAACACCGAGATGAGAGTTAATCAATAAAATCCTAACTTAGGTATTGTATGAAATGGCACTTCATTCATTATTAGGAGTTGGTATAAAACATGATTTACTGGTTTGATATATTGGCCCTTCACCTTAGGGACCTATTTTCAAATCCAGTCCAATCCAAAGTGACTAAAGATGCTCCAGCCCGAGGGCTTTCAGAGGATACTATGGGCAGGAATTTACGGGCGCCTGCTTGCAGGGAGGCAAGGCAACGGCGCACGGATGATGGGAGGGGAGCCCAGGMCCAGCACATCCACCACAGGCCAGCCACATCTCTTAAAACCCGTGGAGTTAACGTCAACCAGAGGCATTTCCTTCTCTCCTTATGAATTGCCCCCATCCCTTGAGCACCTTGTCATTCTCTTTCCCCACCTTTCCAAGCCTGCAGGAAGAGATGTGTGGTTCTCCGCAGGACTCAACACAAAAGGCTGTTCCTGGCCCCAAAATGCACATGCCCACATTGGAAACCCCAATAGGGTTTAACTCCAGCCCTGCTCCATATTCTCCAAATCTTCACATCTCMGGGAAACGTTGAAATTCAGCTGTTCACGAAGCTGACATCAGCTACATTGAGTTACCAGGTAAAGCTCCTCCTACTCGCCCTCTCCTACCAAGAAAAAGAGGGTTTGTTACTAGATGGGGGGAAAAAAAAGAGCCCAATATTTTGTAGTTTTGTGGGGAAAACAGACCATAAAACTGAACGGACTTCTCAGTACGTAACTGATAAAAATGCTGGAGAATTCAATGGAGTTTAAAACCACAGCAACACTGTGCACTGCAGCCTCRCTTATATGTGATTCTCAAGCCAACTCCATGCACATAAGCCCCGGCCCGTGCAAAGCAGGAGCTCCACATCCCAGCACGAGCTCCACGTCCCACCCTGAGGGGCAGCTCTGCAGCAGGGCCCCCATCCCGGCCAGACCGCAGGGAGCTGCCCGTGTCCGCCGGGAAGAGCCCCTGGCGCCCTCAGCATGGGAGCGCTCACAATCACTGCAAAACCTCCTCGTTTCGGCACCCAGGTGCTGCACCCCGGCGCACAGCACAACCCTTGCACAAAATTTCAAGGAAGAAAACTTCAATAATTCATAGGGAAAACACACAGCAGCGCAGCCCGTATCTTTCCTATTCAAAAGGCCCCGAAAGCAGCGGCTTGATTGTAGAAAGACAGCGGGAGAGCAATTGCTCCACGAGACCTTGTACAAAAGACCTGGCTCAGGTGTCCTATGAATCCAGTAGCCATCACAGCCCAGTAAACCTGAATGAGAAGTGGAATGATTTAGATGCTAATGACTAATGGAGTGATATCTGCCCAGGCAATTGGCAGCCATGCAGGAATAGCACCGAGCATCCCCAGGACTTGTCAGCGCAGGGAGCAGAGACAGATCCCTTATCACATTTTTATAAGTTTGCATTTATAGGGCAAATAAAATAGAGCATTTTAGAAACCAGGAAGCATTTCACAGAACTGATTTTTTTTTTCCATATAAAAATCATAGATAGAATTCTACTTTAAATACTTTTCTGGCCAGGAAAAAAAAAAGGAAAAAAAAAATCAATTGAACCGATTACCTTGTTGAGTACCAGTGAAGATTTTAGTTGTCTTTGTAATTGCACTTTTTCCTTGCTGGCTTTTAAACATAAAAGGCAAGTGACTTTACTGCTGTAGTAAAACCATGCCCTAGCCTAGCTGCACAAAGCAGAGCTCTTAACCCTCTCGCTGCTGCTCCGGCTGCACAGGCACCACCACGAGCCCCTGGCCAGGAGCTCGGGGCCCATTCCCATCACCCGAGCTCAGGGCGCTGTTCTCCTCCTGCACGGTGCATCAGGAAGGCAGAGTGTCCGTCCTGTGGCCAGCAAGTGCTCGGACCCTATGGAGCATCCACAGGGACTCACAYTTCCCAAACCCAACATCGCAAACGCGAGGAGGACACCCAAACAGCCCCTGTCATTCTGCATGTCCTGCTGGCGCTTGCTGCACAACACCGTGCACGGGACCACGGACACGCAGGAATGTGCTGGCGCATTGGGAGCACGAGACGTCCTCTGTGTTGGGAGCAAGCCCCGTAATTCTGGCTCCAGCAAGTCAATGATGAATTTATAACAGCACTATGTGCACACATGAATTGAAGCGTCTCAGACTTGGAGATTTAATGAAGAAAATAGAACAGTAGACAAAGTTAGGGGAAGGGGAAAACAAGCAACCGTTTAACCGAAAATACCRAATTAAAACATCTACCGACATCTGCTTACAAAGCAGTGACCCAGTGTGTAGCTGAACCACGAGTTTTACTCCCTTTGCATTAGGGGCACACAGCTTGGACCCGGCTTACACAGGCAGGACCCGGATAAGGGCAGGAATGGGGCCCGAGGAGCAGCCCGGAGCACGAGGACAGTGGTGCCGCTCGCGCTCTGCCCGCCCTCGCTCCAGCTGCGGATTTAGCTCCTCGTTGCCAGGGATGAATGTTCTTATTCTGTTTGCTCCCAGGCCAGTATCAAAAGCTCCCAGCACATGGGTTAACCAGATGATCCTTTAATACACAAAGGACCCCCAAACAGCTTAACCTTAACCCATCCGTAAAGATTCCACCCAGCCTGCTAATGCTGTCCTGAATCGTGTTCTCTATTATTACATCTGAAATCCGTTAAAATTTCACACAATTTCCTGCACAGCAGTGTATATAATAGTGCTGGGAGCCAATATGTTTCTATAATTGGGCCTGTAGTGGGGCAGAGTCCAAAGCAATTAATCCAGCCTCCTTCCTTGTTTGCGCCCATATAAAGCTGACAGGGTAGAGAGTAATTGGAAGTGAGCGGCCTCTATCCCCTACTTTAAATTAATATTTTCCTGTTCTGATTTAATTTCACCCGGTAACAGTGACACAAAGACACGCCATGTCAAGCACTAAGTAATCTGCAGCAGCTGCCTTAGGAGGAAACTTTTATTCAGCAGTAATATACTGACCTGTATATCACTCCACATACAGTACACAATATTCCTGTCAAGCAGACAGCTGCATTTAACTCCRTATAATCAGCAGAGATGAGGGAAAGGGAAAACTAGGAATACACACACGCACACTCCCATGTATGCACAAGACAAAACAGAGGAATTTATTTAATCGTGAAAAAGCCAGCTTTCCAAAAGGGGAAGAAATTAAATGGCAAATATAAAAAACATGCTAATCAGCAGGCCCAGGAACCCATGCAAATGAAAAGCCAGAAGTAATGGCCAAAACACCCAGGCCATTAAATCAAATCACTGAGAAAATAATGGCTAAACTCTCTCTTACTTGTAACACTCAATTTATGTAGTCAATATGGCTGGGAATGAATGAGCGAAGGTACTAAGAGCACAAATCTAAATTCAATATACATATCTTAGACAGCTCCCAGTGCAGGCGCTCACACGCAGCAGCGGCAGGGAAGGAACCCGGCTCCGTTTAGGATATTCCCCCWTTTACCGAGGGGAATAAGTGTAAATTCCCCCGGGAGTGAATTCCGCAGCCGAGGAGCCTCCTGGCTTGGCCGTGGCCCCGCTGCGGGCGCGCGGAGCCGCCACGTGCGCCCGTCTCGACCCCTTAACGCCGCTAAGCTCTGCTGTCAGAGCAATAAACAGGGAGCAAGTAGGTCAGGCCTAACCTGCGCATCGCTCCCGCTCGTTTTAACGCTGGAAGGGCTGTTGTGCACGTGCTGCAAGCTTGGCTTAGAGCAAGAAAGTTTTAATGAGTGTTGAGTGATGGGGCCCGTTCCATGGGAGCAGCAGCTGTCAGGGCAGAGCCAGCAGCCCCTTTGGCAGGTTTGCCGAGCRCCCCAGGATCCCTGTGCAAGGTGGAAAATTAGGGAACAGGAGCCCAATTCCCTAGAGGACCAGGGCAAGCGCCCACATCCGGACGGGACAACGGGGCCGGCGGGCGCAGGGAGCACCCGAGCGATTCCACAGGGGGACCCGCCACCCCAGGCGCCCAAAATCACTGCAGCCAGCGCCAAAAATAGTGGGAAAAGAGAGCACAGAGGCCTCTGAGCACCAGCCTCGCAGCCAAGCACACCCAGCACACTTCGATTTTGATGTACAGTTTGAAACAAATCAATAGCAGTATAATAATACTCAGCACGCTGTGTAATTTTTATATCATTAGTTTTCATTTTCCGCTCCCCATGCATCAAAAAACTTACAACGGGCTCGTAAAGTTTATTTAGTATTCCATGAATTCCTAATCAGTTTCATTTCATAATGATTCAGAGCGGCCGTTGCCAGGGCCCCGGTGTCAAAAAAATCGATAAAACCAACACACTTTTCCTGATGGCGGCTGCAAAAGGATCTATTGTAGGGGAATTATGATTTATGTGTGGGCTGCACCGCGAGCCGCGGCAAGCGACAGCCCGGCTCAGGAGCTGAGATGTTCGCCGATAATGATTTATACGCGCGGCTCTGCCCCGCGCACGCTCCGGACCCGCCCGGACACGGGTTGATTCCCAGCTCCGTGCGGAAGCGCCCGGGCTGGATGAGGCTGCATCCCCGGGGGATACGGGTGCAGACCGAGCACRGGGGCTCTTCCAATCGCAGCTTTGACACGGAACCGTTTCCTGGTGATTAAGGGGGCTGTTGTCCCCCGCCACACGGGACAGGACCCTATGGATGCAGCTATCCCGYGGCTGGAAGGATGGCGGGTGCACATTACTGGATATTGGGAGAGGCCCACGTACAGAAAGGAAGGTGCACAGAGCCCATGGCCCTGCAGCATTAACGTTTCCACCAGAGAAGAGGATTTGCAAAGGCGAGGGCAGCTGCAGCTCCTGCTCGGAGCCCTGTTGGCAGAAGGGAGGATGAGAAGCAGCGTTTAAGCATCTGAAGGAATTTGTGGGATCCCCGCACTGCCATTTCCCAGGTCCCTGCTCCATGGCACGGGGCTCTGCTCATCCAGACTCACTTCTCCATATCCACGCGGAGGAGGCAGAACCACAACCCTTCTGCAGACCCACATCCACCTTCGCAGCCAGATTTTACCACATTAAGGTGTTAATAATCACCTGTGCTGCTGTACAACACACAGCTGCTTTSTCTTGACACAGGCAGAAGGAAAGGGCCCTGTGAGGCTCCAGGAACCAACACCGAGGACCAGAAGTTCGGCACGCAATCTGGTTATGCCCCTTCGTGCTCTAAAGGGGACATCTTGCCACAACAGGAATCAACAGCTTGTGTTCATTAGCCAAGAGCAGGCAGAAAGGGGGAGCAATAAGAGAAAATCTCATTTTTGGAGGGAAGAAAAGCTTTTCCCCTCATTTTGCACATTCAGAGTCACCTGTGGGCCATGGGAGAACCCAGCATTCAATGCAATGAGAGCACCAGGCACCTCCTGCCGCGTGTCCAGCTTGTCCACGTCCCTTAAAGCAGGACAGCAGCCTGGGCGGGGGTTCAAACAGCACCCTAAAACTCAGCTGCTTACCGCTAACTTCTGGATATAAACACRGATATAAACACCCTTTCATGCCCCCGATTTCCAGCAGCAAAGCCAGACCCCACTCCGTGCAAACACCAGCTAAGGCTCTTACTACCACTTCCTTGGGCAGCATTTTTCTGCTTTTGAACTCTGCTAGCTGCAAAAGGACAGGCCATCCTGTCCTTTTCTGAAATCCAGAAATTTCACCTTATGGTTTTGAACACCCTGTACTTTAATWGAATGCATTTTTAATATTTTCCTCTGAAAATACAAATCTCAATGTTTCCCAGCCCGCTGGGATACACGGGCAGCCGCCAAGGGAAGAGTGGAGCAGCAGCATCCTGACAAGGCGGCAACGGGAATGTGCAGCATCCCTTGCCAAGGGAGAGGAGGAGGAGAACAGGGACGAGCAAGAGGAAGGAGGAAGGCCTCTTCTCCCGTTTCCCAGCGAAGGCAGGGGCTGGAAGCGCCAGGCTGCAGCAGACAGCACGTACATTCACRTCAACATCCTCTGCCCAAGTTACGGCCCCGCTCCCATCAGCCTTGCATTTGGCCAGGAATTACCAGGTAGAGTCGTTAAGGCCTGCAAGCTTATTTGTAAGACATTTTTTAGAAAGACAAAGGGACTGCATGGACAACGTAATTACATTTTGGTTAGCATAAGTTAGCAATTTCAGTACAGTTGCATTAAAAAGAAAATAGGGTTTTCGTCCCTCCAAAAAAGTGGAAGCTGCTCAGAGCCGCACTTTTATTATATGGGGAGGGAAAAGCAGCTAAAATATTGAGATTTAAGGGAAAAAAATAATCATGGGTTTATGTTCCCCAGCTCCTGTGAATATTTTCAGCATATTTCACCATATCATTGCACGGTGGGCTCTGCTCGTGCTGCCAGAATGGATGCTCCATCATTTCTATAGTGGAGCTGTGTGACATTCATTAAGTGCAGCTACAAAGGGAGAGGGTTAAACAGCGCGGCCTCTTTTCTCTGATTTGGTCATACATCAGCAAGCGCTCCAGGTTAAATGCCCGGAATACCGCAGCAGATGGATAGGGAGAAGGAGAGCGGCAGATACTTCACCCCACACTACTTAACCCAGGGAAATGAGTCTCAGAGCCGGTGTCATGGTAAAATATGGACGCGCACTCAGATAATGTGCAGCTGAATTTTTCCTCCCGAGCCTTTACAACCGACTGCACGTTAAGATACCACATACCCCCTCGTGCAAACTGCCAAGCTCACCCGGGCACCGCGGGCCGTTTTTGCGCGCAATTTATCCCTGCCGGTGATGGAGTAGGGATTTTAACCCCGAGTGCAATCAAGGATAGCAGCCCGACCCGTTGCTRCCTTGCCTCTAATTCCACCCCAGCACAAGGTGGGCAGTTCATTTCCCCTTACRCAAACATCCCCGTGAAGCAGCAGCGGTTGCACCTATTACTGCTGGGGCACCGAGCGCCRCCGCCTCCTCACCGAGACCATCTCYGCTGTTTGGTTCCTCCAGGCTGCTGGACACACCAGCTTCACTCGCATTTGAAAAGGCCGTTTGCACCTCCAGCCCTTTGATCAAGTCGMTGCACATCTGGGGCTGCGCAGTGCTCCAAAAGTCRGGATTTCCTTGGCTGACACCCTCTTTCTAGGAAGTTTTGCAGGAGCCCAGCTCAGGCCGCTCATGTTAAAGCATTGCAAGTCCCATCCCCACCCTCGCATTCTTGTTAGCTTTTAAAGGTGGGTAGTCACAAACGCTGCAGCCCTGCAGTTCGGTGCCCCAAAGACGCAGATCACTGAAGCAGCTGCCTAACACCGAGCAGGTAAATGCACATTTACCAAAGCGGGGCTTATTTCAGAGACCAAGAGTAAAAACACCCAGGAGCCTGGAGCCACATGCACCTCATACCTTCTGCATTTTTTYGCAGCAACACCCAAAGTGCCTTTATGGAAGAAGGAACCCAAATCTGAAGCTCTGCTCCCCCATGTGCAAAGAGGAAGAGGATGAGAATGAAGATTCAGCACTAGAACAGGAGGCACAAGTTCATCCTGTGCCCCACAAGAACAAAACAGCAACCCAGCTAATCAAGGCAAATCCTTGCACTTAGCACATATAAGTATTTGGAGCACGAACATACACACACATATGATCATAAGGCTATGTAGTAAATCCTGATCTGAAGAAATAACTACTGAATTGTCACTGTAGTCTTCCTTTTCCTTTAATAGTCCTAATGAAAAAAATCCAGAATCCTGCAACATCT
Organism: Nothoprocta perdicaria; assembly: GCF_003342845.1. Taxonomy (NCBI): domain Eukaryota; kingdom Metazoa; phylum Chordata; class Aves; order Tinamiformes; family Tinamidae; genus Nothoprocta; species Nothoprocta perdicaria. The sequence continues at coordinate 1,530,273 of NW_020455755.1, forward strand.
ATTGTGTTTTTTTTTTTTTTAATATCTCAGAAATAATTGCTAATCAAAGCTTCACGCGGTGGGGCCGGTAGGAAGTGGATGCATGTCCTCAACACAAAATTTTCATGTGAGCCGAAGGAGTGGGAAGATGCAGGGACACCTAATTTCCACCTTGCGATCCAACTCCATCTGATGAAAAAGATTGCCCAGCAGTCAAAAATCAAAGTCACACTGTCCTGGTGAGAGGCGGAACGGTGACAGGTCCTAGCATGCCGGGAGAGCAGGCATGCGAGCAAGTGAAAATTTGGTCTCCACTAGGTGTGGAAAGTCAATGCTATTTGTTTTTAAAGTTATTTTAGCAAACATGGAGTTTTTGCTCTCTGATCAAGACCGATTCAATACACTCAGGTTTTACTATCTTATTAGCCTTTTCGTATAAGGTTAAAATATAACCTTAAAATATAAGCCTTCTCTTATATTTTTTAAAGAAATGATTATTGCTCATTAGTGCCAACTCTGTCACACAAAATTCCACCCGTTTCTCCCGGATCCGACATGGTTGGAACTGTCCACCATTCACTTGGGTCTGGCGGAGAAAAGAGACATTTATATAGAAAAGAGAGCTTTGGGGTGGTTCCTTACCACTAAATAACTAACATCTGCAAGGATTTTTTTTTTAAAGCTCAGCAAAGCAACACACAATTAACAGCTTGCCTTGCTAATTAGGTACCTCCATGCTAATGAGGTAGCAATAAGCTGAGCAGCAGCCACCCGATCTGAGCACAGGCTGGTGCCAGGCCGCTCGCTGCCACATTCCCAACAACCAGCATCACTTGTCCCCCTTTGGAAGCAGCAGCTCCAAGGGCACCACATTAGGGAAGGAGCAGCGACTCTGTCCCCACATCCCACTCGGCAGCATCCCGCAATTCCCAGCTCCAGGCTGCTTGTGGATCCAGATAAGTGAGGTCAAGCAGAGTCCRCGCTGCCTGGAAATAGTTGTGCAGAATGGAGATATTTCAGGCTGTTTCTTGATGAAATGGATTTGGAAAATTCTGGTAAATCTATGTAAGCATGCTCTTTAACACACAAACGTGTTGTCTGCATGCACACAYGTGCAGGAGCAGCACGTACACCGGAGCAAGAGGCAAGTTCCTCTCTCGCATCCGTAGCTGCAATTCTGGTCATCTCTGTGTCATTTAACTCTGGCACAGTTTCTGCTAAGAATGAAGAACTGATATTTGTGTTTATCCTGAAAATAACTATAATACTCAAGTCATCTTGAATAAAATATGCTTTAAGATGGAACGCTGTCTTTGGGAAGGCTGCATCTAACCACACTGGAGCGAGCAAGGGCTGGCCCATTTGCACCTTGCGCTGCCAACACAATGTTTATGTCAAGGCGACTTATTTCCATGGAGCACCCAATACAGAATCAATAAAATCAAGCTTCGGTGGCGTTGAACTTTGCATTGTCTACCGACAATAGCTCAAATTGAATTTTAATTCCTTTAATTACAACGGTGCCCAGAGCCCGCATCACGAGAGGATTTTGCTCACGGAGGACAAGGAAGCCCCAGCAGCAGCTGGRATAGATGTCAACACCAGATATTTGCACAAGCGCATAGAGCTATCCCAGCCCTTATATCTCTGACAACACAACCAAACCCAGCTCCACCACACAAGGACAAGGCTGGGCCTTTTTTCCCCCTGCCCATAGGGATTCTTTCCAAACAAGAGAGTTTTCTGAAGAAAGATAAACCCATATAGTCCGTTTATACCTTAAGGGAAAAAATCTAAAAAAAAATAAAGCAAGGAAAGGTTAGGGGATTAGACTGCAGATGCTCTGCACAGCCTGACTAAAGATCTGGAAAGACCATCTCAACCTTTGATCCCTGTGGGAAAAGAAGCCCTTATTTGAGCTCGCTTCTGGCGGACTGCCTGCTGAGGACATCTATATCAGCAGACCCTAATCAAGGCGGACCCATAGCGCGGCACCAATTTGTGTTCCGGGATTCAGACAAGAATATGAAATTCCTGATGGGATAACAAGCTACCTGTGGGGGCCTGGATGAGTTTCCCGGATAGATTGTGAATATGAGTGACAGTCTAATCCAGGTTTTTTTCCCTGTTTGTCTTTTCAGGGATTTTTTTTCCCTGATGAGGGAGTGCTTTAAAGAGATAGGCTTCCAGAGCAATACCCACAAGTCTGCTAGCTCCAGAAAAAGAGTCAATATCTTGTTCTTTATCATTCAGTGTCACATCCACTTCCCCCTTCTGAAATAAAAAGACTCAAGCAAATTTCTTGGAAATTTGGGGGCTTAACATCCAAGGAAAACTCAAGCTGCGAATACCACAGTTTAGTTTGCACTTAACTCAGACCAGAAACTCAAGGCAGGAAAAGCCTCAGCAGCACAGACTAAGCAAGTCTGCAACACAGGGATATATTTTGCCCCAAATTTTCCAGGAAGTTGTTGCTCTGTGCAGGATTCTCCATGCCTGCTCGTGCAGAGCTACATGAGCACCAGCACGCGGCCGTGAGCAGGGAGCTCGCGCAGCGAAAACCACAGGCATCACACGGGTTGTAAAAACCAAACACCAATCTTCATTTTGCAGCCTGGAACAGAGGCCCCAGAGCTGCTGCGTGCGCTGCAAACACTGGTGACAGAGCCCGAGAGGCACACTSCGCATCCCGAGGCGCTCCCACATTCCCTCCCGCTGCAGCCGGCGCTCGTCCGCAGCCATCGCTCCAGCCAAGCCCCTGCACCGGGRCACAAAGCTGGCCCAGACCCATGGGGGACTTAGAGCATGGGGACCCTACAGCCCCAAGAGCCGCACTCAAAGCCCCTGCTAAGCCCTGCTTGCTTAGAGCAGCCCAGCCCCTAACGGCGGGAGCTGCTGCCGGCTTTCCCGCATTTCCCTGGCCTCCTCCGCTCGGCCTCCGGAGGGGAGGTCACCGCTTTCCTCCCGAGCTAATGCCCATGCACGGCCATGAGGGAAATGCAACATTCAGAGCAATAAAAGCCGGGAAGGGGAATTATTTTCTGCACCATTCAGATGGAAATGAAGCTTAGCCTCCATTCTGCCACCCACCTGGAGCCATGGTATGATCCTATAGATCTTTGGATCAATACCGCATCATAGCTACAAAACTAGGAGGGGGGAGAAGACAAGGCACAAAATCAAGGAGTGTAAATTTTAACTAAATTAGTTCTGCGAGGGCTCCTCCCTAAACCACCTCCCTTAGAGGAAAAAAGGAGCCAGCTGGGGGAGGGAGGAAGGGGGAGGACAGGGGCTGCCTCCTCTAACACCAGCTGGGGTTCATCTCCAAGGTCATTCTCCTTCCCCCAAACAAAGGTGCTAGCCCAGGTTGTGCATTTTCTGGTTGCGGGTTGAACGCTTTCTGGGTGCTTGTGCATGGAGGGAAYGAGAGCGATGCACCCCGTATTCCTTGCCAACAATTCGCTGAATTGCAGCGTCTCTGCAACCCAGCCTCTCCTGCCCGCAGAGGAGCAAATAAAGAAAGAAGAGCAGCGTTTTGCACGAGTTTGCACATAATTCAGGGCCATCTCCACATTGCAGCACCTCACGAAGGCACCATCAGCAMAGAGACCTGATGCCCGAGAACCGCTTCCTAAACTGGTACCCGGTGCCTCCCAGGACATTTTATTTGTGTCTGAGGGACAGCTATTTCACAGAATCACAGACTCTACCAAGCAGGTTAGCAAAGCACTGCCCAAAAAGCACCCGTGTTACAACAGGGATAGAGGCGCATGCCACATACTTGTTTTGACCTCTCCAGAACTTCCCACCTGGGACGTTCACCTCATTCCTCCTACCCAGGGAACATCCTGYCCCTGGAGGGAGCCTGGGGAGGACACAGAGGCCTCGCTGGTGCGGAGGCCGAAGGAACCACAGCCTCAGGAAGAAGCAGGGCCAAGCAGAGCATTGCAGCACCCGGAGCCCCGCAGTCGCTCCGCACGGTGCAGAGCAGACACAAGCAAGACACAGCCCAGCACGCTCCGCAYCCACCAGCGCCTCCTCATCCCGGCCAGTGCAGCCTTACCTCCTTGCAGCCTCTGCTCCGGAGCCTCCACACACTGCTCCGGAGGCTGCTCCATGGCACACAGAGAGGGGCAGCTCCTGCTCCGCTCCCTGCTAAGAGCCCTGGCTAACAGTGCCCAGGTGCCAGCCTCGGGATGGCCGAGTGGCTGCAGCTGTGATGGGACGGGGGTCCCGTGGCCCGGACGGGTCCCGTGGCTGGGATCACCCTGCCCAGGTGCTGCCCGTTGGCGGGACCAGCACAGCCCTCCCTTGTTGCCTCCCCAGCGCCCRCTGTTTCCAGCTGCAGCTGCTTTGCACCATTTTGTGGTGTTTTTTTGTGCGTTTGTTGCGAGTTTTATCAGCTTGCATCTTCTGCTTATGTCCTCAGCTCCCGGAGTCCAGTCAATCCAGCTGCCTTTTGCCTAGGGAAATAAATAAATAAATAAATAAATAAATAAATAAATAAGGCCTTAATCCTCCTACCTGCCAGGAGAAGCTGACAAATGGGGATCCCTAAGGTCCCTGTCACAGACCACAAAAAAAGTCCCAGGGATTTTTTTTTTTTTTTTTTTTAGCTCTTGGTCTTTGCTGAGTTTTCTCCTGGCTGCGAGCGGCTGCAGTTTGCAGCAGCCTGACGTGGGGTCTTGTACATGGGCACCGCAGGTGGGCACTGCTGCTCCGGTGAGCCCCGGGCCAGCCCCGCATCCGAAACAGCCACGGAGCCTCATTCCGGATTTCACTGCAATCAAGCACAGTCCCTAAAACCCAGGGTTATCCCTGTGGCCTCCACAAACACTTTAGCTAATAGAGGTGAACCTGCCAGTAGAAGTTTATTTATCCTTTTTTWAATCTATATACCAATATTTAATGCTTTCTTTCTTCTACTTCAGTAATGAATCATCTGGTTTTGTATGATTAGGGCTGCRAAGGGCTCGGTCCTTGCACAGTGGAACAGCAGGGCAGGGGTAGAGATGCCCACAGGACAGAGATAAAGATTCATGAAAGGGGAGATAGGGCTGATTCAAGAGAACACGCTTAAAATGCATTAGTGAAGAGTAACAGAATGAAAATACTTGATGAATATTTTAAGTGGACAAATATTAGAAATGCGTGTACATATAGTCACGAAATGAAAGGGAGGGGCCTTAATGTGCAGCCCGTCTTCAATTTGCATCTCTGATGGGATTAATGGCAATTTGGGGCTTGTTTCTGCAAGGTGCTGGGCCTGCTGGCCYGGATCCAGGGACGCTTTTAAGCGTGGTTTTGTGGTGGGTTTGTTGGTGTGAGCCGCTCCTGCACATGTGCCCACACACAAACACGGTGCTTTTCGCTCCGAGATGACACCAGTTTTACAAGAAAAGATCAAAAAGCCTAAAAAAGGGGTTATTGCACCTCCTTAAAGCTCGCAGCACTTTTCCTAAGGCCTGCAARCCTCCGAGAGGTTTCAGCATTGCTGCCCTCCCTGCTGTTCAAATGCTCCCCCAAAAAGAGGAGGTTAAATCCTGCCAGGACACAACCCCGAGCAGACATCAGCCAAAACAAGCAAGAGAATATGTGCGGATTCCTGTGTCCTGGGCTCTCTGTGTCCTTGCAGGACAGCACGAGAACACACACGTGGATCCCACGAGCCGAACAGAGGGACGGGACAGAGCGACCGCCCTCCCATCCCCACAATATCCACCCCGGAGAGGAGCCCGGGCAGCCGCAGGGCTTGGGCCAACACTCCCATTGATGCTCTGTGCAAGCCCGGCGCCTCTTGCAGCTTCCCTCACAAACACCTCGACCCCTGTCAAAAAAGCCTTGGCAATCAGGTCTCTCGCAGCAAATGTTTGCAGCAGCCACAGAAGAGGAGGCAATGGCACTGCCTGCTCTGCATACAGGAGGCATAATGCCGCCTCACATTTCCATGGTAATTTCTTCAGATGCAGAACCAAGCTTTGGGGACTTTTTAGCTGCTGAATTACTGTAATATTTCTTGTAAGGAATCTCGAAATCTAAGTTCCAGGCATAAAAACTCCATAGCGGTATTTTGTACCTAGCTAAAAGCTAAATCTTTATTTATTTATTTACCATTACTGCACTCAAAGGAAAGGGTGGCCAGCAGGCTGTGAAATTATTGTTGGCTTCCGAATGTAGTTACCACAGCTGAGGACTTAATACTTGGCTAATGCCTGCTCCCCTTATTAACATAAATATTGTGCCAGCCAGGCGGGATGGAAGTCACACGCGAGATGGGATCTTGTCTGCGTCTGCTGATATGATCTCCACACCAGTCAATTAAAACTGCTGGGGTATTTCGYAATCATTGTCACACCAAATTACTGCGCGGATGCGTCCTTTAAGGAGGAAAAGTTATCACATTCGCACGGGGCTGCGAGAACCCTGCAGCAGCGCTAGTTTATGGAGACATAAAAATGACTGTGGACACTGTTATAGTTATTCCGAGGACCGGTGTAATTGTCTAATAATTCTGCTCACACTTGTCCATCCTATTTCTCGTGGGTGATGCTCTATGTGAAGTGCTTCTGCGGGACATCGATGCGAACCTGGGAGACTGTTTTCCCTCGGTGCTACCAGTGACGCTCACAGTGTTCTCACCACTGCGCCTGACTTTGGGGCGACTTTGGGGGATCAATATAAAAAGACAGAAAATATCCTGGTCTTACCAAYGTGGAAACCCTTCTGCACGGCTGCTGTGAGACGCCGGGCTGATTCTGTGGTCACCTGCGTTTCTCACCCAGAGCATTAATGGCCGAGCCCCTTCTGGTCCCCAAGCAGCATCTCTCACCTCCCCGAGAGCCCCGCTAATGAGCTGGGCGCAGAGGAGGGTCTGGGAAACGCGGGGCGGCCACGGGGGCTGCACTGCCACACACGCCACCACGGACCTTCCTGCAGCCTTTTGGGGTGGATTCCAAAAGCCTGGATTCAGTTTCTGACRGGCTGCTCCATCATGTACTTGCATGGCTCTCACCCACCTTCTTTGGGTGTCTTTTGCAGGATAAATTCCAAGAAATAACACGAAGCTCTTGGAAAAAGAGGAGAGCTGCCATTTGTGACTCCTGGCTTGCTATGAAATTCTATGATATCTGGAGATACTCAAAATCTGCCTGGTAGGTGACCCTGCAAGTGCAGGGGGTTGGACTAGACGATCTCTAAAGGTCCCTTCCGACCTTAAGGATTCCAGGATGCCGCCACTATTAATAGTGGAGATTTCTGATTGGAAATGCCTGGAGAAACCGCAACCGCTACGGGGTCCAAACAGCACACAAAGGTGGGGAAAGGCCGGCCCCAAAAACCTCCAGGCTACACTCGAAATAACGTCAAATGCCAAGAGTGTGCACAGTACATCGAACCTTATTGCTGAAATAAATTGCAGATTTTTTTTTAAGAGGCAAAAGAAAAAAAAAAAAAAAAAGATTGGAGAGCACTTGTAGAAATGAGTAAGGTTTCACCTAGTGATAAAGGTAGTTATGCTCCAGTAATGAGGAGAAAGGGAACTTGCTATCAAGAATTAATGAGATCACAAAGAACAGGCAGGGGAAGTGAACGTTTTTAAAATGTCCCTGCTGAACACCAGGAATAATAGAGTGAGAAAAAATGGAGTAGATCCCTGTGGTAAAAACTATTAGAGGCGGCGAATTATAAAACTATTAACCAGAATGTAACTCCCAATTAAAAGATGATTTAACACTGGAATCTGATGGATGAATTTTGATTAAATGGAGAACTATTAGGAGCCCTGGGAAATGGACTTCTCCTGCCAGTTCTAAAAGTTAAAAGGCAGTTTGATATAAAAATTTATAAATTAAGGTTAATTACTTTAAATAACATGGCTGGAAGCAATAAAAAGAAATTTATAATATTCTCTGGAGTTTTAGGAAAATAATATAGATATCCGCACCTCTCCATGGAAAATCGAATTAGCGTCCCCAAGTACAGGTCGGCAAAGACAAAGGCAAAATAATGGGGTTGACAAAGGGCTGCTCGGGAGGCCGGAGGGCCCTGGTGTCCGCAAGCGCCTGCTCCGGAGCAAATCCCACGGCGGGATCCCCGGGATGCCGCGAGCAGCCGGGACAGGGGCAGCCGAGTTTGGCTCCCTGAGCTCGCGGGCAGGACGCTGACGGGAGCAAAGAGGAGGCAGCGTGGGAGCGAGGCGCGGGAGCAGCCCCGAGCAAGGTGAGACGGTCCCTCTGCGAAGGACCGAAACCTGTAAGTACCTTAAGAAGTGGTTTGGTGGCAGCTGGCCGGGGGTGGCAGGGGCGCCTGGCACAGCTCCCGGGCACCGCGCGTCCAGCCAAAGCGGTCCTGGATGCGGGATGGGGAAGATCTGCCGAGATGGGTTGCATTAAATGATGCCATTTGTAAGGGAACACGCTTTAATGCGGAGAAAGAAGAGGGGGATTAAGACACATGTTCAGCCTGAGTGGCCTCCGGGGTTTCTGTGTTACCCTTGCTTAGGAGGGACAAAGGGCAAATGAAGAGCACGAAGGGTTTCCATGGATCCCAAAGGATTTCCAGCAAGCTGGAGTCACCTAAGGAGATTCCTAACAGAATCCTCCCCTAACAGAAATGGTCCTTGCTCTGCCCTGACCTGCTTGGTGAGGGGGGCTTCCACCCACCCGTCAGGACTGAGCACCCCATTAGCTTGCACAGGTTTAGTGCCGTCTGGGGTCTGTCCAGCCCCATTMCCGGACAGTTTTCCCTTCGCCAGCCTCTCCTTTTCTCCCTTTTGCCCTGCACGTGTGTCTATACCTGCCCACTGTGCACAGACCCAACAGACCCGGGCACTTCCAGCCTTGGTCCCTCACAGGTGCCACCTCCCTGCCAGCCGGCACCCGGGACACCCTCCGAGGCTCCGCTCCGACCTCACCACGTGGAGCAAAACTCTGCCCGTTCTCCCCGTTTTGGGTGCCTTGAGCCCTGCTCTGCACCCCGTGCCCGCTCCGGCCGCGGGCTCTTTGTGCGGCCAGTCGCGTGCTGCTCCTTTAAGGCTCCCTGCTCTAAGTGATTACTCTTGGCTATCACTTTTTCTATATCAGACATGTCATGGTGAAGAATCTTCAACCTTGACTCTTACAGCTGCCCTAATTATAGGACATATTTTTGGTGCTGTGTCTTTATTCCTCTCCGCGGCGGCACTCTGACCCCGGTGCTTCCTCCGTCGCGCTTGTGTTAACAAGGTTGTCCATTCTCCAGTTTCCTCACTCTGATTTGTAACTCGAAATTACCATATCTGGCTTTCACTCACTGACAACCGTCACTTGAAATAGGCCTTTTAAAGTTAATACGATGTCCATTCTAAAGTGGAGTATTACTTTTCAGTGATGTTAAATGAGCAATTTAAGGAGCTATAGGTTTTTCTTATAAGGAAAATTAAATTTTATCTGCCGCTTAATTTATGAATAGGGCTAACCCTAAACAAATCTGTCATAAGCTGCTGCCGTCCCTAAAAATAAATAATAATGCAGGAATAACTCTGGTTAGAGGTGGCAAAATAAGGAGGAAATGTATGGATTATTCATCAAAAGATGTCTTGGTGGTGCTTTTAGGGGATGGGGTGCAATGGTGCAGGGCCAACGGTGAGGTCTTGTCCAGCAGACCTAGCGGCCAGCAGGGACAGAAGGGCCGTGTCCCCTTCGCTCTTCTCCCCAGCCCTGGCGAGAAGCTCTGCCCCAAACCAAGCAGAGCCTCCCAGCCTTAAAAAGAGGGGCATAACGAGTCTGTGGTGGAGGCAGAGCAGGAGCCGAGAGACCCGGCAGCCTGGCCAGGGTGTCCGGAGCAGCGTSGGTGCCCCATCCTGTCCCCATCTCCCCGTCACCATCTCCCCAGCGAGGTCAGCAATCTCCCTCCCGCAAGACGAGGATCCCTCCTGTCCGCGGGCCTGGGAAGCAGCCGCTTCCTGGCGCGTGCAGCCGACCCGGGCGGCWGCGACGTGGCCGGCGCCGCGGTGCTCCGGTGCCAGCAGCCCGCGSGCCCGGCTCTTCCCCGGGCTTCGCAAAGGTCGCAGCTGATCGAATCTCCAAACACAGCCACCCCGCAGCCCCGCTGGCGCACGAGAATCCATCAATAGCRGAGACGCGGGAAGGGGAAGGCAAGGAGCCGTCCTCCATGAACCTAAATCAATTAGCTGGGACTAAAAAAATGTAGATTCTTGCGGAAGAATAAAAAATGGAAAACACCAGGCCTCATTATCCTGTCCCTGAAGTGCCAGAGGGTAAAATTATCTTTCGTGATGATGTTCTGCATTGATTAGTCAAACATGTTGGAAATCATATTAAAGATGTGACACCTGATGTGGGATCAGAAGAGCTGTGTGCTAAATAGCACATGCAAATGTTGTGGCAAAGCAGGAGGTGCCTTGGCCAAGGGAAAAGAACACACATAGAGGAGGAGAGAGCCTGGAAATGTGATGGGGGGAGAGAGAAAGCTTGGAGAGCCCTGTGGAAAAACCTTGCAGGCTTTATAGGCAGAATTAATGGGAGGAAATATTACACCAAAATAGGAGAGCTAGACTTGCCTCCACCAGCAGTGAAGGTCCCAGTTTAGGAAGGGCTGTCACGCAACTTTTAGCCATTTACTTAGTGCTATTAACATGGTGATCCTGCCTGAACCAAGGCCAAAGAGACTTTTGGCTTTTCCCAGGGCCCTTCGCAGGATCAAAACGTGTTTTGACGGGATGGAAGCGCCGTCTGCCTTCAAAAGCAGGCCAACTATTAGATGAGAACATTGTATAAAATCATTATAGCCCTATGCTCTTATCGGGCAACCGCAATCAGCAGCGCCGGGATCTTCCAGCACTTCAGAGCTCATTTCTACGTCAGTGTTAACTAAATTCCACGGCATGGATAACCTGAATTATTTGGCAGATTAGACTGCAGCAAGCATAGCAAACATTACTCAAAGCATTCTTGAAAGTGCTGTACAAAGTGCACTACAGTGATAAAATAGAGCAATACATAATTAATATGCACCCAAAAAGCCCTATAGTTAAATAATTTTAACCTCTTCCTTACCAGCAACTCTTAAGCACGGTGTGAGCAGAGCACATGCTGCAAGCAGCCTGGCAGGATCCATACCTCGGGTATAAGATGGGGCTCCCGGATTKCAAGCCTCCAACTCATGAAAAAGGCCCTTATAGAGACTGAGACACTGAGGCTTCCCCATTAAAACACCTTTTTTTCCCTTGTCTTTACGCCTCTGTTGTCATCAATGTCCACATTGACCCAGTCCTCGTACTGTTGGGCCCATGAGCTCCTCTCTCCCTGTGTATTCCCCCTGGGAATACCTGTATTCCCACTGTGAATACCGCTGGTTTTCTCCCTTCCAGACTACATGGAGCAAGAGCCCGGCTGGCTTTGCGGATGGACAGGACGCGCTGCCGGAGATCCCAGCTSCTGGGGATGCCAGGGCAGCTCTCAGCATGGGAAAACCAGSCTGAATCCCCAGGAGACGCCTCTGSGCTGCAAAGTTGCAGGGCGCCCCTACAAGAGGCCAGCAGAGTCGAGTGCAGCATCCATATATTCACAGGTACCTCTAATGTACACACAAATATATAATAAACATCAGCAGTCTTCATTAGAGTGCGGCCAAGAATTATGGAGATCCTAACCTTGCAAGCTGAATAAATTATTGCTAGAGGATTATTATGTATTCTAACAATATCTAATGTACCTCTTTGTCTCTCATAAATTACAGGGCAGCCCGTGACTCCTAGAACACACTCTGTCTCATGCACAGCCACTATATAGTCTTTWAAAAAAATTTTTTTTTCTAAATCCACACAATAGGGGCTCTAATCAGCATGGTGTTGCACAGGGATTTTAATAGCCAGGAAAAACGTACTTGTAGGCACATGTTCCCCGGCCTGGTGTGACTATTTCAATTACCAAAGCAAATGACCGGGATTTGAATGTGCCGCTAAGGGGGAAGCTCCTTTGCAGTGTGTAGGTGAGGGTGACACTTCTCAGTGACACCCGCRCCCCGTGTTCACAGGATCAGGGGGATCTTACCAGCATAGGGGGACTCTCCACCAGGGGCTGGCTGTGGTGAGGTCTCCATGAGCATTTACTTTTCTTCCTTTCAAATAATGCCAATAACACCCGCTTCTGCATTGACTTTTCCTATGTGGATTTACAGCCGCTCCCGACAGTGAGTCACCAAACTCAGGTCATTCCCGCAACCCAAAATCCCTGGTGTTCCAACAGCTCCCGCTCGCGACTGAATGGAGATGACCCCAAAAAGGCGCAGGCACCGGCTAYGCCACCTGCCTTGCACAGAGCAAGAGGCGGCCCTTGGGGATGCTGCAGTCAGCAGAACTGCAGCGTTTGCCCTTCTTTGCTCTTGCCAGTGCTCGGGCAGTGCTCGGATTGACTGTTTCACAGCAGATTTACTCAAACAGTGTGCAACAGCTTCATGAATTTTAAAGCACAGGATATCCCAGCCATCAGCACCACCTTGGACGTGGTGCAGGCCAGGGGCAGCTCTTCTCGTGCCCGCTTCTGCTGGGACAGGCATGAAAACCACACTTAGCAGTGCCTGGCGTACAGAGCTGCTACGCCAGCAAAAATTACCTGTAAACCAACCCATTCCRTTTACAAGGCCACAGTGACAATCGCTTTGCATTTTCTCCCAAATTCTCTCGCTTGCAGGTTCCTCTTACCATGTGGACTGTTACACACAGCGACACTCGCACCCTCCTCTGACACCAACAGCCTGAGAAGACAGCTCGCCTGAGCCTTCCTGGGCTGTTTTTTTCATATATATTAAGGAGATGGTGCATACACTGAGCAGACGAGTCAGGGAGAGCAAACGAAGATGAGAAACATTCTCAGGGCGTTATTGATTCACTCTTTTTCGGAATCATTTTTACCTGGTTCAAACAACGATGGGGCGGAGCGGCGAAGGCGAGCAGAGGTAGCCAGGAGCCTAATTGAGTGGGCATGGAAGTGAGGAACCCCCCGGCAGGCTGCGAGGGGCTGCAGCCAGCGCCGCCCGGCCCCACAGCCCCTCCTTGGCAAGTCAGCGCCGCCAGCAGCCAGAGACGACAGCAAGTAAAAGGAGGGGAAAAAAGGGAAAAAAAAAAAAAAAAAAGGTCCAGGCACTCCGTTACATGATCTAAATTCTAATCAAACATCATTTAAAGCATGTTTTATTTCAGCCTCTGGAGAGATGGTCCCTCCTGGCTCCTCACCATGGCAACGGGTGTCTCATTTCAGAAGTGTCATGGCACATTATCATCTCGCCGGCTCACACACTCCTGCCTGACAAGTTCGCTCTGCCCCTTGTGACAACCGTTCCGGGCTTAGGCTGTTTATTTTTGGTGTCAGCCTGGCCCTGGCAGATTGAAAGGCAACCTCAACCCCTTGAACAACAAGCACCACACCCCACTTGGCGATAAGAGATGATGTGAGAAGATATTTGCTTACATGTGTATAAGCAATTTGCCGTGCGCTGAGAGCCCGTGCGYGCGCACGCCTGCGTGCGTGCGTGCAAGGAGAAGGAAACGCAGAGCAGGAGCCTTTCACGAGGAAGCAAACCATTCATTTCAGCTCCCAGGTAGTAGATTTCAATCATCAGATCCTGTTATGCGCACAGAACAGTATAAAATACAGGCCAGAACGGCATCATCGCCGCTCTCTCCTGAGAGAGATGGCTGCAGAGCTAGACACGGTATCTGCAAAATCYCTGCAGATTTTATTCTACTGCTGCAGGACGCGGCGGCAGACGCTCCACGGAAGGAAGGGGGCAAAACAAAAGAGTAATTTGCTAAGGAAATGTGCTCGGGAGGCACTTGGGGCCACATTCACCTCTGCTATGATGGTGTCAGTTTGSAGCAACATCACTGCTGCCAGTGAATTATCTGGGAGCGTCTGCGCTCGGAATTACAGCTTGGCTCTTTCTCTCCACTCGGATGCAAGCAATGAATCGTGTTCCTCACAGCCAAGACTTCCTTAACTATTTCTTTTGCATAGCCCCTAGCAAAGTAGGACTGAGACTACAGCTGGGGTTTCTTAGCATAAGCATAATAATAACGCTAATGCTAATTATAAAATTGTGTATCACATTTACTGTGTATTCATGTGTTTACATTAACAGTAAACATAGGAAAATGCTAATATTTTTGTCTTTTTAAATATTTTTTACATTTAGCTGGCTGAGATCGTGGCAGTATAGCAGTGCCTCTGTCCGTTCAAAGATCCACAATTTGAAATACTTTCCCTCCAAGTAGTAGGAATTCTTGGATGAATTGATCTGTTGATAGCTGGAATTAGCAAGCTCTAGGGATGCAGATACAGCAAGTTAGCAACAGCACAAAGGACAAATGAAGGAAGAGGTGTCGGGAGTAACGAGGCCAGAACGGATTTCACATTTACTCTCCAAATGAATTTCTCCAACTCATGAAAGAAGATGGATGAGGATCCACTCCGGAACAATGCCCCAAATGAAGGGACAAACCTCTCAGCTAAAATGCCACGAGTCACCAAAAGGGATTTTTTTTCCCATGGAAGTTACAATCAAGCCAATGCAGATGGAATTTTGGTCTTGTGTTAATCAATAACTGATCTTTCAATTATCATTTTCATGGGCAATAATCAATTTTAACATTGCTAATCATACTAGTTGAATCTGCCACAACTGCTACACAAATGCAGCAGAATATCAGGCTGTGATGGGTCACTCGGTGTTGCAGACAGCAGGAACATCATCTTCATCAGATTTGTACTTCTTTTTTTTTCACCTGAATGCCAAAATAGTAACTTACAGTACTGAAAATTCAGACAGTTGCTTGAAAACATTTTACTTTAATAGAGGAAAGCAGCATAAAATGCAATACATGTGATAAAACGCTTACATATTTCAGGTCATCTACAGGCACTGGAGCTCCTATCCACACATTTTATGGGAAGATCAGAGCATCACCCCTGATAAGCAGCCAGAAGTGACTGATTTCAATAAAAATCCTCACCCTCGTGGAGAACTTCACTGTGATATTCTCAGAGAAGTGAACGGGAAGGTGGTTACCGAAAATACGCTACAAATACAACTGCTGAAGTCATGACTTTCTGCAGCCTCGCACGATTCATCAAAGCTCCGCAGCAGCATTGCTACGGGAAGGCAGTGATGAGGGGAGACCAGAGCGAGCCCAGGCCCTCGAGCAGCACCTACTGACGCCCTCTCCCTCTGGACACATACCTGAGGYCCTTGGAAAGATCCCCAGGCCACGAGGAAGACGTAGAGTGGTGGATATGCAACCCAAAGGCTGCATGCCAGCTGGAACAGGGAACCAGAATTCTCCTAAGGAGGGATCTCACTCACCTCAGATAAGTACACGTCTACAGCTGTGGGTTTAATTCAGTTTACGGGTGTATTTCCAAGCACTGCCCTGGCCCTAGGAACAAGATGTAAGCAGAGTTTATTGTGGAATATCCAGGGGTCACAACATAAACAAACACTTGACTYGTTATCTTTGAAGTTACCACGTCAGGGAGAGCATCATAAACCGGGCAAAAACACCATTAACAAGGAAGCAATCTTTGATCAAGTAGGGAGCTAATTAGAAGATAGCTTTCATTAAAAACAAACAAAGCAATACGTTCATTCGATTTTTAATCCATTTTCTGGTAACTGTACCATAGAAAGACMCAGGCTTACAATAGCAAGGCACTTGTAAACAAAATATGATCATCCCAGGACAACCTAATGGTATTTTACAGTGTTTGGAAGAGGAGAGCATGCACATTTTTAAAAATATAAAACGAGGAGTATTAATGGTGATTACAGAGTGGCAATGAAGCTGCAGAGCTGCAAGTCCCATAGAAAGCTACAAACACAGCAAATGCTGCAGGAGGTCATTGCAGGAGAGGGAGGAATGGGAGATGAGGGGGATATTTCCCCATGCAGCAACAGCCTGCAGAGGAGGACGAGGAGRAGGAGGAGGAGGGAGTGATGCCGACACGGCTGCTGCTGACCGGGGGCCTAATTCTGCCCCCGGCTGCACAGCTGCAACACCTCATCAGCTAAGATTTCAGTTCTCATAGAAAAACTGCCTGCCTAGAGGCAGAATTTAACCTGCTCTCTCTAAGAACACAGATAACGGGAAAAGGACACCCGTTAGAGCAAAACAGCACGTTGCCCAAACACCTGGCTAGGAAACACTCAGTGTTTACATAAGCCAGCAGAGTATTATTTTTCTGAACGTGCCTGTATACTTTTATGCAAAACCTGATGCATAAACAGATTTGGAAATATGCAGGGACTTATATCTGTTACCAAAGAGCCGAGCCTGGGAGATTTCTGCTCCCAAAGGCTCTGCTGAGCAGGAGCACCTACCTCTTTGCAGGGGTAGGAGGACAACCTGCAGGGACCAGCCTTGCCTGGGGATCCCTCTGGAGCCACGAGGCTCCTCATCCCATGCAAGTTTTCCATGCACCATTGACGAAAATGACTCAGGGAAGAYTGGAAGAAACTCAGCTTTGGCAAGCAAATCCCGTATTGCCTCTTGTATTTGCAGCCGCTCAGGCATATCTGCGTATTCACCCGCATACCTAGCTTCATAAAAAACCAAACCAACATATCTAATTGCAACAAAATTAATAATAATAATTCTGGTCTTTTTTCTTTCCCCCATCAAAAAGCAGGTGATAAAACAACAAGCTCCCTAAAAGAGACATTACCAACCCAGGCCATGCAAACAAACACTTCACCATTTTATAATCCCACGTGTCTAAAGAACATCATCGTTCCCCTTGGTGCCTTAAAATACCAGGTCCATAAATGACTAAAAGGCAGGAGGACGACGCAGCCTGACGCTGGCGCTGCCAGCAACAGGCAGAAGGGCTCTCGTGTCCCAGGAAATCCTCTTCCCTCCATAGTCCCAGAAACTGGTCCCCCTATAGAGCCCCTAATTGGGACACTATGTTTTCTCCTCTCATATTTGATGTATTAGCTCTCCCTTCTTCCTCGCTCTCAAAATCAAATGGGAAATTTCCTTAATGCATCTGTGACACCACTTCCCTCCTAGCTATGCACAAAGAAATGCAATCTTGGAGAAGTGGTGAAAACGTGCAAGGAATTCGGAGCCTCCCAGGCCCATCTGTGTCCTCTGCCCTCGTGTGGGGCCCAGGACCACATTTAGTGCGAGAACTTAGTGCTCATCAGAGGCAGAAGCAAGACCCAGCTTTTACGTGAGTTTTTCTGGGGGGGACCAAGGGACCCTCAGGACACAGGCAGGAGCCAGGGCCAGCTGCCACCTCAGCCCTGGGCTCAGGTACAACTGTATCGTCACCCGGCTTTGCGCTTCCAGAGCGCGTAAGGAAAGACCTGGAGCAGCATCACGGATGGGAAACACAAAATCCAAGCGTCGCTGCTGCCGGTTCCTTTCAGCCCAGAATGCCAGATTTACAGCAAGGCTGTAATTTTGCAGACTAATAAGATCGAGTTGGTGTCGAAAGAGGGAGGAGGGGAAAGAAATAAAGCCCGAGCTTGSGGAAAGGAGGGAGGAGGCTGCTGAAGACGCCAGCGTTTCCTTACCATGGGTGTGGAGCCCGCAAAAYGCTCCCTCGCCGCGCAGCCCTCCCAGCGCTATGTGGTTTGGGGAGAGCAGCAGCAGAGCCCACGCTAATATTGATTCTCATGGTGTGAGTTGCAAGAATATGCAACATTTCCTGACAGAACCAGGACTGCTATTTACACAGGTRGATCTTCTACTTATTTAAAAACAAACAGGGAAGGGATTTCTGGGGTGCCACCTGATTGAGGGTGAACAGTGCAGCTCCCCAAGACAAAGGAACTTGACTCAAAAAAACCCCTCACTGTTCACCCAGGATGTGCGCGGGAAGGCCAGGAGGCCTCCAGCGCTCCACAGAGGCCGCCGGGCGTTAGGGAAGAGCAGAGAYGACATGTTGGTCTGGACGTTGCCCCCGCACAGGGCGAAGCGGGACATGGCGGCCCAGCGGCCTCCCCCTGCCTCACTGCTGGCACAAGCGCTTGCAGGGGCACCCCGCGTTAATTGCTGTTTGTGTGTTTATTTAATGAGGTGTGCAGCAGCCTCTAGCGGCGGGCAGCGGCTGCGCCACGGGAGGCCTCGCGCAGCGGCAGCCATGCAGCAASGGGGGCCGCGCTCATGGCCGCCTGCCCCATGCAGCTCCTCACAGCCCCGCGCAGCTCCTCGCAGCCCCCAGGTGGCACGGATGGATGTGGCGGGTTCCCCCTGTCCTGYCCGAGGTGTGCGGCTCCCGCCGGGCCGCCTGCCATGGGCCCAGGCGAGCCCRGACAGACGGCACTGCTGCTGAGGGAGAGGGGCCATTTTGTGGGCCTGAGGCAAGGGCAGCCTGCCTGGATSGAGGCACAGAAAGGTTAACCAAATTGGGTAGTTCCGCAGCTTCTCTCTTCGTTTCTCCTTTCCTTCCACCCCAGGCATGGATTGAGCACTCCTGGATTTGGGGGGAATCCTTTCCCCAGGACAGGGTGCCCTAAGATGGCTCTGTAGCAGCCCGGGGGCCATCGGCCTGCTCCCGTCACACCAGCGTGGCTGCAGGGCATGCATCCTCCAAAGCTCCACGGATCCGGGATTACAGGATACCCTCTAGGAATGGGCCAGCTGTAGGACACGATGGGGTCTTTCCTGCAGCTCCACAGCGGTGAATGGCGAGGCAGCAAGCTCGTCAAGGCTGGTTTGTAAAGACGGCGCTAGGATCCCATTTTAGCCTTCTGCATGGGAACAGGCAATTCTCCTAAAACAAAGAAACAGGACGTTTGTTAGGCCAAAGTCTYACCTTCCGTTAGTGCCCATTACCTGACAGTTTGAGGCAGCAYGATAAACTGTTTAAAGCTGTTTAAAAACCTCAGAAATAGGCATGGCGCCATCCAAAAAAAAACACTGTTTTCCCTCCAAGCACTATTTCTGAAGTTCTTGAAGAAACGCCTCGTCCCAATTAACTAGAGAAACCTGATTGACCGCATCTGCCTGCAGCCGGCAATACATCCAGCTGCTGTTACTCCTGCTTCTGCCCTGGCTTGGGCTTCCTGACCTCAGGGAAGCTGGAGGTTCCCATTAACCAAAAACAGCAGAAATCCTCCACTGAAACACGCTACAAAAGTACAGAGTGTATTTTGATGACTGCTCGGGTTAAACTAATGCTGTCCACCTGCCTCATCAGCTCAGGCAGCCTCAGATCCTGTAGTATTTGGTCCCTTCCTTTTCTGTCAAATCTTTCACACTTTTTTGTTTGTTTTTAAACGCATTATCTATCAGGAAATCTCTCTCAGCCTAATAACTCTACCCTTGTATACTTTCCACTTCCTTCTATTTTACTGTAACGGATCTTGCAACTTTTTGCTTAACGAGGAGAAATTTCCCCATTTCCTTTCCTGAACCTCAGTTTAATTTATGAGACAGATTTGCATAGATTGTGATCACTGCCTCTAGTCCACAAGAATACCAACCAGTAATGAAGCCATGACCACGTTTTAGTTCTTATACTTCTTTGTAAGCCATCTTTTTCTGGATTTCAACCTTTTCATTATATTTTTCCACCTCAGCAGCTGACAGACCAGCTGCCTCAATGTCCTCCTCCCCTGAAATTCCTCCCAGATCCTGTCTCTAGTTTATAACACTTGTGTCCACCTTAACGCCAGCAAAAGTAAGAGCTAGAGAGCAATAGCCCTTAGGGTCACAGTAGAAATTTTATTTAAAGGGAGCGCATTTAACTGTCATGCATTTCTTGGTCGTTTTTTTGGCTCCTGACATTGATAGGTTTCCCTGGTTATCCCTACATCTAGGTGCTCAGCTTTTGTGGACTGGCAGCACCGCTGTGGCCACTTCATGGGACAAGGGAACCAATAAAAAGGCATTCATGGAAATGGCCGTTTCAAGGGAGATAAAATATCATTATGTGAAATGGATTTGCTGGCACTCCTCACCAAATTTAGCACCTATTAAATTATAGAAACCATTATTCCTCTTACATAGAAATTTTTGAAACTTTCCCTCAAAGATATACTTTATTGTTTTAAGTGGGGCTTAAATCTTTTTTTTTTTCCCCTTGTGATAAATCTCTGCATATGAATTTTCTTAGAGATACGGTGGTTCCCTCTTCTACTACTGATTTTATTGATCAAACAGAACAATATATCCCTTTCCTAAAGGGAATGAATCTTCTTCTCCTCAAGTGAAGCATTCTGTAATTTTAACAAGTTGAGTTTTCACACCATGAGCCTTTAACCAGAAGACCAACACTCAACCAAAGCTAGCAAGCAGCATAACTAGCTGCATTAGCCTTATTAATAGGACTGGAAATAAACAAAGCGCAAGGATAACGCTGCGTGTGCCCAGTGTGATTCACCTCCATCCTCTCCTAATGCTTCCCTATTGCACTTTTTAAATTCTGCCTCCTCACAGCCCTTGCTGTCCACCATGCAGTTAAAGACATAAATGCTGCGACCTCTCCGACGGCCTCCTTGGAGCTGCAATCAAGGCTCTTTTTCCTCCCATTGAATGGGAGCTGCCAAAGCACAAATACTTTGCGAGGCTGTAACCAAAATTTCCCTGGCTGGGTGGCCTGGGTGCGAGAGGCCAAACTAATTATACGGAATATCAACACACAGAGAGCGCCAAGTGTCTGAATAAAGTAGCCTGCAGAAAGAGGGGCAGGGTGGAAAAGTAGGTGCCTGGAGAAGGAAGGAAATGTGACCTTGCAGTGCATGAATAAATGCACTCCTGGGAATCCTTTCCGCAGACACCTACAGGGAATCGGTGCTGCAGATTCCCAGCCGATGTTGTTATCCAGACAGGCGGCAAAGGCAGAGAGGAAATGAGGAAAACTGGTTCCATTTGATCACCAAGCATAGGAAAAGTGGAAGAGAGCAGGCACACCTCCGCAAACATTTTTCTCCCCCCCTCTTCCTTTTTAACATTAAGAAACTTTGAAACACCTGCAGTGGGAAACAAAAGGTTAATTAAAAAGAACCCCGGTCTTTGCACTAAACTGATTGCCGGGCCTCCTGCCAGCCTGGGAAGGTTAAGGAGCTCAAGCGTGCGTGGGCCGCGGGGGGGACGGCGAGAATTTACAGCGCGCTCCCTGGAAAGTCACAGTTCAGCTGTTCTGGCGGAGCAGGTGCTCCTGGGAGCGGGCCTGTCCCCTTCAAAGCGCCAAGATTGATGAAGCCTTCGCTCTCGCCAACTGTAAATATACAACCAGCCTTGTCAGAGCGCGTTTGGAACATCACTTGCTGACAGCGAGATTTTTTTTTTTTTTCCCTAACCTCCTAAACACGCAGCCACCCCACGCAGACACGCACACAGAAACACCCTGCTCCTGGAAAACAGCAGCACGTCGGTAAATAAAACAGTGGGGAAAGGCATGGCTGTTTTCCCTGCTGAGAGCTGCTAGACAGAGGACACGCACGGGGCGATTTTATCCTGTCCTTTAGGAGAGGAGCAACATCCTCCTCGGGCMCCGCAGTTGATGGCAAAGACCTGCAAGATGCTCAGAGGCTTCAGAGGGGTGGGCTGGCCCCGGCAGGATGCTCTCGTCCCACCACGGACACGGGAGCGAGGGCTGTAGGAGATCCTGGTGCTGCAATAACCCTTTTACCCTGCCCTACTGCTGCGGACCGCATAGCGTGTTGCACATACAGATTCATTATTCTTTGCAGCTGTGCAGCGGTATCCTGGGGCACTGTGTCCTTCAGCGGGGATTTTCAGAGGTCTAAGAAGTCCCCGGCACGGGAATGCAGGCAGGTCTCCTGCATCCGCCCGGATCCGGAGAGGCAGGACAGAGTCGAGGGGCACAGCGCTGCAGTGGGGCTGGAACATGGGGTCTCAGCCCGGGGATCTCTCTCGCTTTCAAGCCATGTGTCATATAAATCCAAGCACTCCTCGCCCATAATTAACGGGTTAGTTCCTTGAAGACACCATGGCAGAGGTGAGTCCTCAGAGACCAGTTTCGCCAGGAGGAGCCTGGCCTTGGTGATTAGCTCGGGATGGGCGTTTTGTGCCCGGTTAATTGGGCAAATGAATCAGTAACACCTCAGGTCAGGTGCTTGCCAAGCRCACAGCCCGCAGCACAGGGCGGACACGGAGGACGACGGAGCAATCCGCAGCCCAGAGCGAACCGTAGCTCCATGCAAGAAATTATTTCCGCTAATAATGTTGGAGAGACACGGGCAAATCTAGTCTAACCTCAGCAAGGCCTCCCCAAAGCCCACGGAAACCAGAGAGAGGCTGGGCATTGACTTCTGGCTTCAGTGGCTGAGCCCCTCCGATGACTGGGAGCAGAATTAATATTCCTGTCTGACTCCTTTTATTGTCCTGCCCCAGAATTCATTCTTAGCATTGCAGCCAGCTGAACTAAAATAATTCTGCAGCATCCTTTGCTCTTTTCTTTCCCAGGGAAATTCCTTCCATGTTATCATTTCTCCAAGGCCAAGTTTYAGGATAATAAGAATTCTAGGAAATTAGGCCAAAAATCTCTTAGGTTCAATGCTGCTCTTGCACGGTGGAAGGATTAAAGTGGTTGTTTTGGGAAACCAATTCTGGTTACCCCGAAATTTTTAGCTCAGAAAAAGCATTAGTATTTTTTCCTCACTCCACTGCTTCTGTTTTATTACTTCCTTCTGCTTATTATTAATAGATTAGCACAGGACTCCACGTCCCTAGGGCTCAATGAAATATCCTCCGTGCTCTTATGCAAAACAGGCTTTGGATAATTTCTGCAAATTTTTGAGAAGCCCTTTGGTTATCTTTTCCTACGTGAGAATCAGACCGAGCTCGCATGYGGATTTTATCCTGGACAAGCCTATGCGCCTTTCCTTCAAGAATGACCACAGCTATGAAGAAAATCCTGCAACCCYGTGTTTGCAAACTGTCACATTCCTCCCGCTGCTGGTGTTACAGCCTTTCCCTCAAACTCTCCGCCTGACACAGCTGTTTGAATTGCTAACGCTCTGTGATGAGGACTGTCACCGTCACTCCGGTGTGTTTACCCAGTGCCTCTCACAACGGGGCTCCCCTCCCTGGCACAGCCCCTCCTGCTCTTGTATGCTAATAAATAATCAGAGAAATAAAAGAGGTACTTCACTTTTCCGCAGARGAAATACAGCAATCCTGATGAATATGCCAGGGACTGGGAAAGTTTCCAGAAACTGTAAGGAAAAAAGGAAGTAATTTATTGCAGGTGTTAAAAATGCATCTTATGCCTTTGAATACAGGTGGCCATCACTTGCTCAAGCGACTGCTGCTGTCCTTGGAGGGAAGAGGCCACAGCAGGCTGCTCTAGCGAGCAGCACACACGGAGTCCTTGTTGGGTTTCGGGTGGCAAGCAGGGGCACGTGCCTGCCCGGCACCCCCGAGCAGAGCTGACCTGAGACACAATTAAATATTCTCAATGAATATGCCTGTCTTCCATGGCATCCAAAAATGCTTACAGCAACTTTTCTGTCAGGTTCGTTATCACCCCTCAGACAGCATTACCATTCACCTCCAGTTTTATTTTGCTTATCCCTTCAGTAAACGCTGCCTGCGGATGTCTCAAATCCACGGTTATTTGCTCATTTCTGCCACGTCCGAGTTACTCCAGGGCTCTCCTCCTGCTCCGTGTGCAGGGAGGCGGATGGGATGAAGGGAATTCCTGGGGAGTTCAAGATCAAGCCACATTCCCTGGGTGTCCCCAGACACTTTCTCAGCGCCCTAAACCAACCGAGCTCCTTTCGAGGCTAACGGGGCTGCTGCTTCCACGAGCTTTCAYTTACCCAGCAAGATGCCACCAAGGCACCACGTCCCGTTCCCTCCCTCTGCATTGGCCTGATGAGGAGTYGGAAGCCAAAACCACAGCGGGGTGCGTGGGGCGCCCGCTCCAGCCCCAGCCCCAGCCCGTCCAGGGAATCACACCACGGTACCAACTCCGGCGCCTGGGAGCATCTGATTATTTTTATGGAAATTTGCTCCAAGTTCAGAAGTGGATCAATGACAATTTCTCAAGCCTGTTCCATTCCGAGGACCAAAATTGACTTCTGGAGAAACTGCTTGATTTTCCAGCTTTTCCCCACCAGAAAAACAGACTATTACATAGAGCAAGAGCGTTATAATTCAACCTCAAATAGGTTCTGGGCCTATTAGAGCCAAGTATAAATCTCACATAGGTTTCAAGGAAAGCAGAGCAAGTCTCTGCTTTCCTCTCCCTTGCCACCCTTTTATGCCAGGGAGAGGTGGGAGTAAATCCATTTGCCAATATTTAATATGCCATGCCAATGTAAATGACAGCGCAGAGCACACCACCGGAGGGGCTCAGGCCATTCATCTGGAGCAATTTCGTTGCGTTTCAGAGCTATGAGCAGCTCGCCCTGAGCCCACGGCCCGGCCACAGCACTTCTTGCCTKACCCATTGCCTTGCTGTCCTCCCATCCCTCTCCATCCGCATTTTCCTTTYTTTTCCCCCCCCAATTTAAAAATGCTTCTCCTCTCCTCTCGAGATCCTTCGTTGTCTCCCATTTCCCTCTCGCTGGACACCTGGCTGAGCTCTGGGTTGCTATTTAACCATTTCAGCAGCAAWTTGCACACTTTTCACACTAGCCGCCCTCCCCAGCCCTCTCCCAGGCCCAGAAATGTGTTTATTGGGTAGAAACCAGACTCACCTTTCATTGTATTTTACCATCTGCCACAAGTCCTGCTGCCTGTTTTGTGCTCCCGGAAAAGCAGCACAACCTTCGCCATCCCCTTTCAAAGAATTTCAGTCTCCCTGTTCTTCCTCGTCTCTCCTTTCATCCTTGCCTTTCCCAGGAGTGGGATCTGCCTGCAGAAGAACCGAGAGGAACTCAGTGCATTTTGGGCACCTTTAAACAAATATTTACATGAACTTCACTTCTTCCATACTCCACCTCAAGGCCTGAGGCTGTCCCGGTAGAGGCCAAGTGTCCGCAGGCCCCTTTGGAGGCAGCAACAAGCACTGTCCCTGCAACCCGTCACTTCCCAGGTTAAAAATACCCCGGGGGCCCTGGAGGCAACAGGGATTCATGCAAATTCCTGGCGTCAGGTTAGCACAGTGCACTGCCTTCTGCAAGGCCCCCATAAAGAGGCTTTTAATTTCACCCTAACAGGGAGGTTATTGTATGTTAAATAAATACTAATTGATTATTTAATATATATGCATTGAGGGTTAACTGCGATGTAATGAGCTCCTCTCCATTAGTGGAGCTGCTAAACGTCAATTAATATGGGTTTTATAATCAATTGATATTTAACATGCCCTAACTTCCCTATTAGACTTAACGGGTCAGCATTTTCCAAGTGGCCAATGCCAATAACTTCTTATAAATATATATATATATATTTGTTAGAAGATTTACAACAGGATGGCAAGTTATGAACCCTCTAAAAGCTCCGAGCTGGATGCAGCAGGGCTGCCCTCGCTGATGCAGGGCTGCACAGGGCAGAGGCCGCTGCATTCCCAAAGGACACGGGAGAGGGCAGCCGGATCCCCTCAGCTCATGCGGGAAGCTCTCCAGGAAGAGGTGAATACGCTCAGTACAATTAAATTACATTCCCTGCTTACTCAGGCCGTTAAGCAGCATTGGGCACAGGGCTGGGTTTGGTCCTGATCCCAGCCTGCATAAGCTGATGTTTTTGCCACTCACACTTCCATGCACATCGGAGACGGGATACACGATGCCCCTTGGAACCGGCTGCGAGGTGAACGCTGGGGACAAGATTTTCCAGGATGCCCAGGGCATTTTGACACAGTTTCCACCTATTCTAATAAGCATCATGTCTCTAGGTCTCCCAGCTTCATTTTTAAGTGTCTAAGACCTTATTCCTGCTGCTTCTCCTGCTCAAACACACACAAATAAATCACGTGCGAGCTGCCTGTGATGCACACCAGGGAGAGAACAAGGAAGTTTTTAGTAAAAGGAGGGATCATAACACATTCACTACCATTATCTAACACTATTTCTTCTCCACTTGCCTTGCTGGCAGCTTTCAGACAGTTTTCACATTGGGGCAGAGCTTAGCTCAGCTTACCAAAAATGCAGAGGAGCGGAGGCCCTTTCCCCACCCGGGCTTTTGCTTTCCGGGTAACTCGCTCATGGGGGGAAGCAGCTCCTCTCATCCACGCTAAAAACAGGTCAATACGGATTGCCTGACAGCTGTTAATATCGCCATTTACATCCCAGCCTGGGCAAGGTCCTCATCTTAGGAGGTTTTGTGGAATGAGTGGATGTTTTAAGCAATAAAAGACCACGTGCAGAACAGACAAACACCATGGAAAAACCTTCTCTTCCTGCACTTGAGCAGCACGGAGACAATGGAGCTTAAAGCATCCTTGCAGCTCCTGGGCAGCATTACAGCGCGAATAACAGAGATAAAGAAAGAACAAAGAGGAGTGTGTGGCCAGAGCACGGGCTGATTTATGTCACCTGAGGATCTGGCCCAGTTAGATCTAATTTTAACATCCTTGACAAATCCACTTTAACGGCAAACTGTCAGATGGGAACCTTTCCTCCTCCCCTCATCCGTCTGTCTCCGGGAGCCCTCCGCAGTGACAACGCTCCTCTCCAGCAGTAATTGGCAGTATCATTCTATTAGCACTTAGTCGTAGGGCCCGAGGATTTCATTCCTTGTGATTTTCCTGTTGTCCAAATTCGTGTCTATTAGTTTAAACACATGTGCATGCATTTGTTGTGTGGGGCTGTCCGTCTGCGGAGGAAAACGGTACTTAAACCTGAAAGGGCCATTGTATTATGTGTTAAATATATATATATATCTTAAGGAAGCAAGAGAGCTAATTACTGGCAACATATAGTTATGCCTTGCAGTGGAAGGTGCCTCTAGGGTCTACAGCAAACCATCTAAATTCTCCTTATAAGCATTTTAAATGGATGATGATCCTAATGAACTTAATAGCATCACTATCCAAGGACAGCATCAACTCATTGCCACCCCGTATTCTGCAGCAATAGCTCCTCTTTAAACAGGGCGCCCCTGCTTTGAACAGTAATGGTTTTTAAAAGTGTCTTAGCACACAAAGGCAAAATCTTTTTTGAAACAGGGTGGAATTGGTTGGTGATTATCACTGAAAAGCTGGCAGCCACCAGCTAACCTTCTAACAATGAAATATGGGAATTTACCTTCATGCTTCAATGCTTGCTATTCAGCTGTCTACCAGGGTCTAAATCAATGATTCTACACCCTCCACTCAAGGTTTCTCTTTCAAATGCTGCAGATATGACCTTAAGTTCATCATCTAAACAATGCAGTTCACGTTTAATTTCATTAATCTAAGATCTTCCATAAAATTGCAATATGGCACCATACCTTTCAAGTACCTTCATTAAAATCCATGTTATTTCTAAATCCTATGAATATCTATGAGGTCATATGGTGTTTTATTAAAATGGATTTGTGAAAGGCTCAGCTCTTTTATCACCAATTGTCATAAGGTAGTTTACAATAAAAATTAAAAAAAATATATTCTCCTATCACTTAGGTGATGAACAGCTGACCCATCTCTGCAAGTTTCCCCCTTTCCTAACTTTTTTTCTTTTTCTTTTTTTTCTCCCCAGTTATTTTACCTTTGGAGGGAAGAGAAAAGAAACTTATTAAACCCTCCTTGTTCATATATTTTTGCTGTTTATTACAGTTAGTGCACTTACCCTTTGAAACATATTGTGCCATTCAGATCCAGAGGACACCATTTCCAGTATTTGCCCCCAAATGTCTCCATAATACCGTATTCTCAAACTGTACATTGGATTTTTGGCTATTTTTAGAYAATAAACCAACACCAGCTTATTTCTGTACTGCATCCCTGTTCCTCCCCCTTGTCTATACCAGGTATTTGGTGGGTTTGCAGTAACTCTTTGGAAGGCCGAATAGAGGCAGGGGCACCAGAACAGGAGGTGCCAAGAGCACAAGAGAGATCCTGCCCCACACAGACCCCACGCCTAGCGCTCCCATCCCTGGGATCAGGGCATACTTAAAGCCAAGCTTTAGATTTCTTTATTTTGTGCTTGCTGCACACAACAGCAACTTGCACAGTTAGAACTCTTACCCAACCCAAGCATGTGTGCATAATAACAGCAATCATGCAAAACAAAGAGATTAATCACCTTCCTAATAAGCGTGCCTGGAGCCTGGCCGCTCCACCCGATCCTGCAGAGGCTCCAGCAGCCCAGGATGGGCGGAGGGCTGGACTTAACCAAACCCAGCCCAGGTGGGACCCATTCCCAAGCACAGGATGGGCTGGTGCTGCCTCCTTAGGAGCATTTGCCCCACCCCTTTGCTATAATG
Source organism: Nothoprocta perdicaria (assembly GCF_003342845.1). NCBI lineage: Eukaryota > Metazoa > Chordata > Aves > Tinamiformes > Tinamidae > Nothoprocta > Nothoprocta perdicaria. The sequence continues at coordinate 1,558,576 of NW_020455755.1, forward strand.
AAGAGCAAATGTGTATTCCCGTTGAGTGCAAACCCACTGAAACACGCTTGCACAAGGATTCAGAGCGAGTTCCGTAAAACAAGGGTGTTTCACACATCGCCGTGTGAACCTGGAGGCAAAAGCACCTGCTTTAATGTGACACTTGTAYGTGACGCGTGCGCCGGCCCTGGGGGGACACCCCGGGCCCGGGCACAGTCCCAACCTCGCACGTGTTCTGCTGGTTCCCATCAGTAAAATSTGCAGCCCGGAGCCTACTGAAGTCACTGAAAGACTTCCCCGTGTACACGCAGGACKTTTGACCTTATACTTTAATTAATTGCAAGCAACGCTGCAATGGAGCAGCCATTGCTCCCTCCTTAATTAAACTTGCCACTTAAAAGCAAGTTCAACACGCGCTCTATCGATCTCACCTGAAAAAAAAAAAATCCCCCCTCGCTCTAGTGCTAAACAACAGCAGATCCCCAGCCAAATCGCAGGCAAACACTCAGGTATTTAAATCTTTCACCATGGCCAAGAGCACCCTGGCGCTGTTATCTGTGCCACAGGGAAGATAACGCAGGGGACACTGGGGCGCAGTATTAGGCTGTAACGTACAAAGCAGGCGAGGGTGTCCCGTGGTGCTGGCCGTGTGTCCAGAGGTGTCACCCTCCATGGTGGATCCTGGCGGGTGATCCCTGGGCTGCCTCCCTGCGCGGAGGCCGCTCCGGGCGCCGCACTGCTCGGAGGAAGCAATTACGGCGAGCGGAGCGCGGAGCTCAAGACAGGTCACCTAAATGAACTGAGGGGAGAGCGCGGGAGGAAACGAGGAAACGTCTTCATCACTTCTCAGGCTTCAAATTGGAAAAACAGGGATCAATACGGCAGAACTTCATTTAATGGTGTGAGAGACAATCCGCCCGCAGACAGGCAGGAATCACTTACTGCAAAGCAAACAGGACAATTAGGAGCCGCGGGGAGCCCYGGTGCGGGCCGGCCGGGCCCCAGCCCGCTGCCACGCGCAGGGGCTAAATCCTCCCCAAAAGCACCCTATGGAAGCAGCTTATTCCTTTTCCCTCCTTATTCTGCATCCCCGGTGCTCCCCATCCATCCCTTCTCCATCCTGTGGCTTCACTGTGTTTATACCCGGGAGTTTTCCTGCATTTCCGCTCCGGTTGCAGATACCGGCGCCGGCGTTAACGCGAGCAAGAGCGCAGCGCCGGAGCCGGCATTTGCGGAAGCAACGTCGCGTTATCAGAGCAAATCTGCCACGAGGGGAAAAATACGTTTGCTTTGCACTCAGTAACAGCCACGCGCCCGTATCCAAACCCAAACATTTGCAAGGCAGCCCRTTAGCGGCTTCCCCTCGCCAGGCAAAACTAGTCCTTGTGTTCCTGCACCTTAGGAGCGGCGTCTTAATGGGCCCAGGAAATGCAGGGCAGACGGCAAGCCTAAATCTCAGCTCTAACTTTGAATTTCTATTTGTCTTTAAAAAAAAATCCCGTGGCCACAGTGTCTGGGTGCATTCACAGAAAACTGCAATGCATTGCAATTTTTCTCTCTTTTTTTTCCCCCTCTCCTGAAACACTGGTTGTATTTTCTCCCTTTATTTATTGGAGTGCTAAATGGATTATTTCAGTAATAAATCAGGCCCTTTCATTACATTTTTTAAGGTGTTGTCACTGTTATGAAGTACAGCGTGCCATCAAAATTAAGCTCAGATTGCATTACCACCTCTTTTATAGATACAGAATTACTTGATGGATTTTTTTTCCAGCAGTCTAAGCACTTTGTGTCTTTCCCGCAAGGAGCAACCGGCTCCCTTGTTTCACAGCAGCAGAAGTTATGAAGAGCCACCGGGCTCGTCTCACAAGTGTCTCTGTGTTAGACGTAGGTTTTAAGACAAAGGAAAGAGATTTTGGGTAGCCCAAACTGAGCTGCCACGTGGGAGCTTTGGCCAGCGATGCCAGAGCTTTCCAATGCCAGCAATTTCCAGAGCTTTTTATGGAAAGGGGAGGAATGCCGTGCCCATGTCCCTGCTGGCACGCTCGTATGGAAGTAGATTCTAGAAAACCTCTGGGAACGGTGCAGAAGGCACCGACAAGGCCGGAAGCCAAAGTTCCCACCTGCTGAACGCTCCACGGAAAGGAACATTTTTTCCACATCCGCACCCCGTGCCTTTCCTTTAAACTCACAGGAACAACTCGGCCGCGCTTTTAGGAACTGAAGTCCCAGCAGGAATTGCTGGAAGGTGGCCCAAGCTTCCCGAAACTCGGCCTTGCCGGCTCCTCCTTCCCGACGGACACTGGGAGCAATCCGGAGACGTCGGTGACGCTGCCCGTGCGCCGGACCCGAATCCCTCAAAACTTCACCGCTCATCAAAGACACCGCCCGGGCTGCTCAAGGAGTTAAATGTATTAAGCAATTTACAATTAATATAGAACTCATTCCAGAGATATCTGCTAGAGAGTACAACAGGGCAATTAACCCACTAATACACYAGGCTATTACATCGCTATGTCTCTTATTTTAGCCTGAGGTGATTTGAAACGCATTGGATTAAAGGATATTACAGGAGATAGCATGAAAAATAGCTTAATGTAATGAGCCATCCCGTGATGTCTGCTATTAAAGATGATTTGCAGTTGAAAACTACAACATACAGTAGTTCAGCCATTTAGAAACATGGGCATATTTAACCCTTTTCTAGCCCGTATCCCTCAGATAAATCAGTGCAAGAGTTTCTCGCTCTCCTCCCCGCCACTTCAGCGCCTTTATCTGAGGATTATCAAGTGCACCTTATTAAAGCACAATGGCATCTCTGGGAGATTGCTGCCGCCGGTTGATAGAAAGCCAGTAATCTGCTAATAACTTTTAAAAATAGATCCCCGGGAGAGCAAACAGGCTGTGGTGCRGGGAGGCTATTTGGCTGGCGACACGTCTGCAAAATGGGAACTTGCAGCACGTATCCGTGCTCGCCCGAGGCCCTCGGAGCCGCTCCGACGGGAGACAGGAGCAGCAGCAGCTCCGGAGCTGCCCGGCGGGGAGCGGGACCTGGGATCCGGGAAGCCACAGCCCTCGGACCCCCAGCTCCCATCCCTCTGCGCTCCCCTGGCCTTGCAGGGAGCCGCAGGGAAAGCGCAAGCTGGGAAAAGTCGAGGCCTTCCTCTGCGATCCCTGCATCCTTCCTCTCCCGCTTGACACGGGATGAGAGGGTTGCGCTCGTGCTCCCTGGGGCGCTGCTTTGGGCACGCGAGCGGGTAGGATCTGCAGGCCCCCATCCCGGGCTCTGCCCAGCGAGCCTGATTTACRCAGGAAGAGGCGAACGCAACTTGTGGTGATTCTCCCCCCAAAAAGTGGGATTTTTTCCCCCCTAGCGTCCCCCGTGAGAAAGTTCGTTCCCGCAACAAGCAGAGGGGCTGCGCTCCCTGGGAAAGGCCACCGGGAAAGGCTGATTCCCACACGGGACATCCCGCCCCGGCACCCCCGGGTGCTAGGGCAGCGGGGGGCACGCGGAGGCACCGCGCTCTCATCCCAGGACTTGTCCCTGTCGCGTGGCTGCTGGCAGGTGCCGGGAGCAGCGAGGGGCTCACGGAGCACGCGCGGTCCCGCGCGGCAGGACACCTGCCAGCGCCGCTTCCCGACGCAGCAGCCAGCGACCGGGAGAAGGGAGCGGACGGCCGGGGCGCGCTGACCTTTTCCGCTTCGATTTCACGGCCCTCTCCTCGCCGGGAGAGATGGCAATCACGCTACGCAGAACTGACAAACTCATCTCGGTGTCACGCCGTCACGCGCACAATAGCCGTGTCACTCGGCATCAGGCGCCAGGCGCCGGGATTACAGCCCCCGGGCGGCTCTAATCCGGTCGGAGCTGCGGTTCCCGCGGCGCTCCGCGGCCTCCCGGCGCTTTCCCGGGATCGGAGCGAACACCCGGCCGGCGCCGGCTCCGAGCACGGCCGGGCACGAGCTCTTCCCAGGGCCTCGCCAGCCTCTTCCCGCCTGACCCTCCGCACATGGAGCAGATCCCGGACAAGACGCTCCAGCCCCACGGATCCCAACTGTGCCGGGAGCCACCGCGAGAGCCCCAGGTGGGAAAGGGCAGGAACAAGAGGACAATCCGGCTTGGTGGGACCCGACATTCCTCATGGGCACCACACACTGTCGGTCACCCCCAACGCTGGGATGTGTAGCGCACGGGAGCAGAGGGAAGCAGGGACCGGAGCAGCACGCTTCCTGTGGAAAACTCCCTTTCGGAGGGCACAAGGGATATCAGATGGGAACAGCAAGAAAACAGAGTTTTGCACTCCTATAAATCATTATTACTGGAAAGTCCCCGAGGGGATGGGAAGAATGAATCAGTTACATGCACGTGCATGTGGTGCCAAACTTAGAAGAGAAGAGAAGAGAAGAGAAGAGAAGAGAAGAGAAGAGAAGAGAAGAGAAGAGAAGAGAAGAGAAGAGAAGAGAAGAGAAGAGAAGAGAAGAGAAGAGGGAAAAAGGAGAAAGAGAAAAATGGAAAGAAATGGAAGAATGAATAGAAAGGAATGAATGAACTTTGGAGGCAAATTATAATTCGCTTCACCTACATCATGAAGTGAACACACAAAAAATTAGAAAGAAAAAAAGAAAAAAAAAAAAAAGGGAAGAAGGAAAGAAGGGGAAAATATTCCGCCCAGCATGCAGATTATCATTTGAAAAGATGCTGTTGCTATGTTTTTGTCCCTGGGTGATGAAAATGAAATTGTCTGATGTGTGCGCCGTGTTAGATTTACCTTTGCAGGGTTCACCCACAATCAGTGGAGAGGGGTCATGCCACAATATGTCATCTCCCAGCTCCATCACACCAGCTCCAATTTATACGAGGAGGTTTTCTGCATTTCAAAGGAACCCCCTGCGCGTGGCTCTTGTTACTGATCTGTATCGCGGCTCAGCCGAGGGAAGATTAGTTCTGCTGCAAGGGCAAGCAGCCTTATTTGTTTATGATTATATTCTCCTTAAAGACGCGCTATTCCCTTCCTTTAAAATGTCTAATTTAAAGTGCGCGTTAAAGGGTCTGGCGAGGGAGGGGATGTAAGAGGTGGGAGAATTTCAGCGCTCTCCCATAAGAAAACCTAATAGTCTGAGTCTCCCATGCATCCTGCTCATTAAAAAAAAAAAAATCTCCATTTAAATGCAAATTTGCGTTTTAGCTGGGGACTCCCCCAAAAGCCTCTCTCCAAAGCACGGGAGACGGGATTGGGGAAGCTAAAATGGCTGACGGCAGCGGAGCGCCCGGACGCGGCCGGGAACGCGCGCGGAGCTCCACCTGAACCGGGAGCGGCCGCAAAACTCCCCGTTTTCTTTCATTTGCCCCCAAGGCAGGTGCGAAACCCGCTCCAGACACCGCCGTTGGGGTCCCCAACGGGCGCCGCAGCCGCCGCCGCCGCTCCGGCCCCTTCCCGGAGCACGCGCACGGCTCGGGGAGCCCCCAGCACCCCGGGTGGAAGCAATTAAATGAACCGGCCCGTTAAGAGCCCTGGGAAAACATTTCTCGCGATGACATTACAGCCTTGTTTCAAAATTGGATTTTGCCAAGAGGAAATGCAGTTTATTATAAAGCGCGCTTTCTTTTAATTTAATTATATAATCCCGGCCTTCAGACGAGGGGCTGCGTAAATGGGCCCCGTTTCGTTTCCAAGCGTATCCACCCCTCACCTGGGGCAGGCTGTTCTAAACGAGCAGGCGACTCCGGCCGTTCCGGACGCGCRCCAAGGGAAAGCTCACGTGCAAACACCCCGGAGGAGCCCGCCGGCAGCGCAGGGCGCTAAGGGGACACCTGCTACAAACCCACCTCGATGCTCCTCTTTTTCTTGCTTCCCTTCTCCTTTGCTCCTCATTTTCCTCCGAACGCAGCGACACATATATGTATATATTTATATAGGGAGTTACGGCTTCAACAGGTGCTGCCCACCTCCCTCCTGCCCCACGGGTCCAATTCAGGAGGTACCGAGTCCCCTTGTGCCCCACGGGCTCTGCACCGGGGCCCCGGTGTCCCCGGCTGAGACGCGGACGGGTCACCAGTGTGATGAAAACAGGCGGTCTCAGCCACGTCTGGCAAATAAACATTACAAGGGGCTGCTTCAAAGCTTTGTAGTAGCAAATCTCAGCACTTAACTAGTAATGCAATAAGTCCTATCAAGAGCCCGCTGAAAGGTGGAATAAATTGCGCGGGGAACAATGCGGGTGATGGATGCGCGCGGCCGGCGCTCCATAAACCTGCGCAATGGCAGCAAAAAAATGCACGCAGTCAATACAATAAAATCAGCACAAATACGGGCTGTGTAAGCAAATAAATCTAACAATCCAAATATTTTACTACACGCTCACATGAGGGGCATTTTTCCCCCCCCCCCCAGAAATCTTTGGATAAAAAAAAAGAAAGGTGGGGGACTGTTTTGCATCCTGGTGCATTGTAAAGGCATCGGCGGCTGTCTGCACAAATTACCATTCATCTAGGCGTTGTTGTGGAAATTTTCAAGGGATTTGCAGTAATTATATGACAAAATGCTTGCAAATCTCACTCATTGCTGAATAGAAACACACGGGTCAAAGATTGAACACTCTCAGCTTGGTAATTTGTAAATGTCAATCAGGCTGGGGGCCGCGGGAGGCGCTGAAAGCAGAGCGATGCCGTAGCAACCAGAAAAGGGCTTTTCAGCACAAATTATAAAAGGCCTGGGATAGTTTTACTTTCCAGCTTTTTTTTTTCCTCCTTCTTTAATTTTTTTTTAAAAAAAGGAAAAAAAAATGCACTGATCACCTTGCACCAGGAGGAGGAGGAGGAGGAAACGGGGGAGCGGTAGGAGGAGGGAACTAGAGAAAGGAAGGAAAAACAGTTTAAATAAAACTGGCGAGATTAAATTAACTGATACATACATTCGCCGAGGTAGATCGTTTGCTCTGTAATAAATATGGACTCCTATCTTCCCCTCGCCAAGACAGCAAGGAAAGCAAAATAAAATTAAAAGATATAACAATAAAAATTATAAATGCATTGCGGGCCCGCAGACCAAGCGCTCGTGCCGACGGCGGCCGCGGAGTTTGTCGCGCCTTATCCAGCGGGATCGGGAGCRGGAGGAGGGAGCCCCGGGCCGGGGMCGGGGCGCTCGCCCGGGGGCTCTTCCTGCCGTGCTGGGGGAAAAGGAATTAATAAAGAAAAAAGAAAATCACATTTTTGTGATTTTGAGCTGCCGCCAGCTCCCGCGGCTGCCTCTCTCCTCCGGACTCTAATGAACCTGAGCAAAATTACGAAGCACCATAAAGCCACGAGCACCATAAAGAAAAAGTATAATAAAACTGAGAAAAGCTGTTAAGTTGTAAACACAACCAACGCTCACAGCATCCCGCAGACGGCRGAACCAGCCATAAGGCCAAGTCATGGAAACCTCCCTGGATGGGCTGGACACCTCGGAGCCRGCAGCTCATGGTCCCCTTAGGTCCCTTCGCTCGGCACCGTCCATCCCGCGTGTCCCTTGTGCATCCCGGAGGACAGGGACATCACTGCATCCCCTCTCTGCATCCCAAAAACCCCATTCCCGCATCCCACACGGCGCTGGCATCGCAGCTTCACTCCCGCTCGCCACCTAACAACTTCTCTTTATTTACCCCAAAAGCCCCGGCCGCTATGAATATTCCTGGGAATAATTAAAAACGCCATTCCCGGCCCATTATGTTTACTGTCTGCCCCATAAAAACAAGCACCTTAATGATGACGGGTAATGGGGGGATTTASCACCATTTCGCTTATATATTGGCTAAAGGTTCAGCTTCCCCTTTAAGCCCAGACAATTTACTGAAAATAAGTAATGGCCATAAAAATACCCATTGGGCCGTAAGTCAGAGGAACGTGCCTCCATATATTGCCCATCCGTCCTTTCCTGCTGAATTCCTCTTTTCATTTTTGGTTGCAGAATTAGTGAGAAATGGGGCGCGATTTTCCCTGCCGCAGAGGGACCAGGGAATGGCAAAACAGCCCCAAAAGCCCTCGATGTGATCCAGGGGCACCAAGCATGTCCCCAAGGCAGAAAGCCTCGTACAGGACACAGGAACTTGTGCCCATGCGCGATCCCAAGAAACCAGCAGAAATCCGGGGAGTTTGCRCAGAAAACTTGCACGACTTTCCGCCTTTGCAGGCAAAACCCACCAGCTGCTCCTGCCTGGCCACTGCTCAGCGCCAGAAAACCAGGGAAAGGGATAAAACAGAGCCAGTCCCTCTCCTTGAGGCCTTTACGGGAAATAAAAAGTTACCTGCTAATGGAATTGTTGCCATCGTTCAACAGCAAAGGAAGGTCTCCTCCAGGCACAGCCAAAAGGGGCTACTGTTAATTTAAATAAATACATATATATATGTTTTTATTTATTATGTATATGTATACATTATACACACACACACACACACACATAATATATGTATCTGCATTGGTTTAGCTGCTTGCCCCTTCCTAGTTTCCCAGCTCAGCTCCATCCCTGCGCTGCTCGGGGCCGAGACGAGGACGAGCGGCTTCGCGTCTCCGTTTCTTTTAACAGCGGCTAAGGAGGCAGCCAAACAATGAAAAAGAGCCAAAAAAGGTCCCTAAAATACACGCCAAAGGGCAGAGGTGACTCGAAAGTGGCATTTCCAGGCCCCAAAGTGCCAAAACTGCATCCAGGAAGAGGGAAGGCCTCTGTGCCCTCCGTGCTCACTGCCCTTCCTGGCTCCCTCTTCCCGTTGCATCCATGTGTCCTGGCACAAGGAGCCAGGAAATGCAGCCCAGGGGGGCACCCAGTGCAAGATGGAGCAGGAAAACATTAAACCCGAGGAAAGGTGCTACTTAAGTGTCYTACTTAAGCGGCGCTTATCACCCCGCAGAACCAGCGCAAGCAGGGAGCCGCTCGCGGCCGGCGAGGCGGCCCCTTCCTTGACACGGACTATTTTATTTGGCTACAGGTAGTGCTCCCGGGCGAGGGCAGCGGGATGCGCATCCGTGTGCTCATCCACGTTTCCATAGCGACCCCCGGCAGGCCCCACGGAAAAGGAACTGATCCCAGTGTTATCCAGCATCCTGGTGCCCCTGGCTCCGGAGCTCTCCCGGCGGAGAGCACCCAGCGGGGCCTCGCATGAGCCGAGCGGCTCCTTCACCCTCCGGCATCTCCCCGTTCTGTTTTACAACCCAGAGCATCCATCATGAGTAGGGAAGAGCACGTTTAAACCCCTACCTAATTCATCAGTGTCACGAGTTGTGCYGCTCTCCAGGTGCTGTTCCTGCTGGTCCCGGATCCGAGTCTCCGGAGGCGCCCAGCGCTCTGGCTAAGCCACATGCTCCACTGGACGTTTCCATCCGGACCCGTCAGGAAACCCGTGGCCGACATCCCACCTGGGCGGCAACAGCCCAGGCACAACTCGCCCACGTAACTTATTAGCACCTCGTTGAGATTAATCAAGCAAGGGAAGCCAAAGAGGGGCCCTAATTAGTCGCCGATGATAACTATATTTGTCATCCTCTCCCAATTAGTCTACTGTACATTTTGGGATTTAATTGCACCTTGTTCTTCATTTAAATGTCACCACGTGCATATATTTGCCCCATTCTTCAGCAAATTTGAGAAAAATTTGACATTAAATATAGATTATCTTTACATTTTCATAATTAACACAACTGAACTGCCTCTGGCCTAAATATTTCTCCTGATGCCGTAAATCTGCCCAGTCCCTCGGAGCTGTAGCTCTCGGTGTTGGGTTTCCCGCAGCTCCCAAGTATCATCCGGATGCGCCCGGCCGCTCCAAACCCATCGCGTCCCCATGGCCCTGCCCGAGGAGCCGCCAGCCGCAAACATCTGGAGAGGTGACACGAGCGTCGCAGCCGCCATTGCCACCGGTCTTGGAAAGGACAGAGGGATGCGGGAGCAGCGGGAAGGGTCCTACCTGGCCCTGCGCAGGAGGCTCCTCGCACTGCTGCTCCCTGCCCACRTCGCTCCGCACAATCCCGACATTCCGAGCGCTCCAGGTCCGGCACGGGGAACGGCGGCTGGTTCCCACCAGCGCAGACTGCGGCTGAATGAGAGGGAAGGGAAGGAGAGGGGAAAAGCGGGAGGCGGGGGGCGGGGGGAAAAGAAAAATCAAGGAACAGTCAAAAAGTATATTAGAAGCAAATTTGGAAAAAAAAAAAAATCAATGGCGTGTAATTAGCTTTGATTTTTCCTGGCGGTTTGTTCGGCTGGGGGTGACGCGCGGGAGGAGCGGAGGATGGGAGCGCGGGGACGGGCTCGGCCGGGATGTGTGCGAGGGGAGATGGGCGCTCTGGGCCAGCAGGACGCACATGGGATCCCCTTGGGATGCGGATGCTCCCGGCACATCCCTGGGCAYCCGCAGTATCTGCAGTGACACGTTGTGGGTCATTTTCAACATTTTTTGGATCAGGGTTTCATTTGCCCTTGCCTATATCCGAGATGTTTGTGTCCCGGTTGGAGGAGGAGCCYGGGGCCCTGCCCGTGGCTCCGGCTGCAGTTATTCCCATGCAAATCCAGTCAAATTCAGAACCCTGGGCAAGGCACCTCCCTCCACGATCGCATTATCCGATGAGGCGGCTGCGGAGCCGGCCCCTCTCCTCCTCCTGCCCGCCTTGCCAAGGGCCCTTTCTGCACAGAGACGTCCCGATGCGACGAGACAGYGTTTTCCAGACAAAACTTGGGGAAACAGGCACGGTCCATGGGGAAATGGGATGGGAATATCTGTGTATGTCCCACTGAAAGCTCTCTGTGAAAGCAGCGACATCCACGGACACGCGGCACTACCCGTCCCTTCCATACAGCCTTGCCGTAAGCATTTGTCCCTTTCATTCCCATGGGGAAAACGAAAAACATCCAACTGCATTAAAAGATAGCGGATATTATTTCCATTGGTGCTCCCCAAATTACATCTGCAGCGCTCGCTTCCCGCAGCTGYGAAGCTGCTGCAGGAGGCGGTTCCACACCAGGATGCTCCGGATGCTGCGTGCCGCGCTGGCCCATGCGGGATACGGGACGTGGGAAGTGGGATGTGGGAGCTGGTGCTGCCCGTGGGCGCTGTGGGACCCACGTCCCACAATGACCAAACTGGTCACTGAACTTCAGGGCGGAAAGTTTGTGTCAGGGAAAGGGCCTGGGCTCACGGCTCCCGTTACCCATTTCTGTAACCGGCATTCAGAAATAAATCCCTTGCCCTTGCATTCCTCGGTGATGGATCCTAAATACCTACAATATTTCTGCTGGTAAACAATCTCCAGGACTCATTTCTTAGAGCAGCAGCAGATGGTCAAGAGCATTTCCTGAAATTGAATATTATAATGAATTTAGGATCGGAAAAATTTACATAATAATCTGTTTTAGATTCTGATAGTGAAGAAACCTACACAGAAACTGCTTCTTTTCAGCTATCTGAATTAAAGTATAAATCTTCAAGTACTTTAATTATAAACAAACTCTTCTCTATTCCAGACCCAYGAAAGAAATTGAAAAATTAACTACCCGGTAAGGCTCAAGGCCACATGTCAGGCCTAATTCATCTCCGAGCTCTCCTCTCGCGACCCGCCGGGGAGCAGGCGGCCACGGGGGCTCAGGGACGGAGCCGGCACCACCGACCCCTCGGAGCACGGAGCGGAGCCGCCCGGGAGCAGAAGGGCCCCAGCCTGGGGAAGGGCGGAATTTGGGACATCTGAAGTGTCCCTTCCGACCCCGGGGACGGGAGAAGCCTGTGGGATGCAAGGGAATCTCGGACACGCGGCAGCCTGGAGATCCATGGGCTGCCCCTGGCCCGCAGCAGCAGCCAAGCGCCGGGAGCGGATAGACGGACAGACTCGGGAATCGGGATCCTCCTCCCGCGGCCCGTGCTCCTCCGGGATGCTCGGCGCCCTTCCGTGCAGAAAAGCAAATATTTAGCCTAGATAAAAGCCTCCCAGAGCCTGTTTCCCCAGGTAATACTAGTAACTAAAATAATCACATTCACTTTGCTGGTTTAATTTTATATTTCCATTCCTACCTTATCTTTTTTCTGCAAGCATCATTAAACCACACCATAACAAAAATACATGAACTGTTATTCTTTCAAGAGAAGCCATAAACCACCTCAAAGCTTTTCAAGTTTATTCTTATCTCGTACATCTTCCCCTGGTTCTTTTTTTTTTTCCTTCATGCATTTCAGAAAGGCAGTTTTCCCTAATGTTAAGAATAGTTGCATCGAAAATGAGATGCTGCCTCTGAAAAACCCCTCTGGAGGATTAAATAGGTAAAATATAGCCAGAAAATAAACTGGAACCTCATTAAAATAATTTTGCAAAAAGAAATCCTACCCTACAATAGGTTTTCAATATCACTTAGAAAATTCTTGGAGTCGTATATACACGTTCTTAATTCAGGACCTTCCATTAAAAAAGACATTACAGAGGAACTGAGAGGCCATTTAACACCTTTGCTTATATAAAAATGCATATTAGGTGCAGATCCAATCTGAAGCAGGAGGCCRGGGATGCGGCTGGGACGAGCTCTGCCCTGCTGCAAGGTGCTAATGAGGCCAAGCAAAGCCCGAGCCTGCCTAGTCCTCGCTTTAGCTCCGGCAGCACTGGCCCGTGCAGGGAAAGCAGGTTATTTTATTGTTTATTTGCTCGTGCAAGGAGAAATGGGCAGCAATGGCTCCCACAATTAGACAAACATTGGAATTGTTCTGAAGATTTATGCAAAAATATAAATTTTGCTGTGGGAAACGGCTCGGACACAGCCTGCCAGGAGGGCTACGGGTTCCTGCAGCCGCGGGGCAACATCCAGAGCCCTTCCCTTCTCCTCTACCCACCTCCCAGGCGCCTTTACGGATGTGATGGGAGAGATTTGCACCCCTGGCAGCCCCCGACCTGCACGATGGGGCCACACAAGCCGTGGGATGCGTGGAGCAGACGCGCAGATCCGCGGAGCCGACCGGCGCATCCTGCGGATCCCGGCGGCAAACCATCACTCAGGAAGCAGCCGAGAGCCGCTGCTGGTGCGGCAGCTCCCGGAACACGCCAGTGAGAAGGAAAAGACAAAAAGAAATTGGCCAGGTTTAACTTTGCAGCACGTTGCTGCATGCTGAATGCACGTCAAGCTATTGATTACAAGCAAGTCAATTATTTCGCCCGTATTTAAGGGCGYGCAGCAGCAGACGAGCCCGAGGCGGCTGCCACCGAGGACGGTGGCACTGCAGCTGGCTGCCCTGTGCCAGTGGTGACGAGGAGCAGCCCTCATTCCGGGCAGGGAACCTCATCTCGGCGTTCCTGCACAAACCCAAGCAGCTCCAGAGCAGCACGTGGCAGGAGTGCAATYAGACRGGTGCAATTAGACGGGTGCAATTAGACGGGTGCAATTAGATGCCCGTGACGTTGAGCACCACGGGGTACCACGTGCTGCTCCGAGGGCTGGTACCATGAGCTCCCGCAGCCCTGGCCACCTCACCAGCGAGCTCAGCAACCACTACGACCCTTATTTAACGTCAGCAAGAACTGGAGGCGCTGATGGAGCACCTGGCACCTGAGGAGCATCCCCGCGCGCTCACAGATGCTCCGGAGGCTGCAAAAAAGGGCTCAGGTGTCATCAGTGTCCCCAGGGAAACAGGAGAACGGCCTCAGCCTCCTCAGGAACCTCCCTCCTTCGCGACTGGGCCTCCCAACAACGCTACCAACCGCACAGCCGCAGCCCCAGGGGGATACAACGGCTTCCCTGGTGGCAAAACAACCCGCTGCCCTCGCGAGGGAGCAGGGCAGCAGCCCCGCGAGGCCGGGCCGGGCGCCCCGCGGTGCCCTCGCCGCCGCCAAGCCGGTTTTATGGAGAATAAATATCACACTCCAATTTCATGGTAACTTAAGAGGGTTTACTGGCAAATACCATGGCTTTTACATGGTTCTACCAATTACAGCGCAATTACATGTAACCTAGATCTGGAGGACATGCGGTTGAGATAAAATATTCCTCTCTATGTTAAAAAGAAAAAGGCAGTTAATAGAAAATACTCCTTTTTTTTTTTTTTTTAATTAAAAACTCCTCCTATTAGAATCCACAATATTCCTGTGTGACATTATTAAAACTCAACATCAATATCAAACCCAAAGCAAAACTGCCATTTCATTAACACATCAGTTGCGGGACGATCAATAAAAATTTACTTTAAACCGTGCCATATGTCGCTTCCAACAAAGTTTTATTATTCAGATTCGCCAGTTCGTACCTCAGCCCCCGTGCAATTAAATCCCATTTAGTGGCAGTGACCTTTGGATTTGAACTTGTCATTCCTGCAGCTGGTTTGGAGTTTAACAGCACTTTTAAATCCGGGAAGGCGAGCGCGCGCGGCCGCCAGCTCCGGCGGGAAGCTCCCGCGCGCCGCGCCGGCAAAGCGCGGAGCGGGGAGAAGGAGGAAAGAAAAGGGAACAAAACAGAAGAGCGCCCGCACATTTTAACACGTTGTAGCATATTTGTAAACATCGTTAATCACGGATTAGCAGATGGTAATGTTAATTGCACCTGTGGAAGCAACAAGACCTCAAGGTTGATTACATTTGTGACGGCGGCTCGTCCCGGCGGCAGCGCTCCTCGGGGCTGCGCTCCACGCGGGGACGTTACCGAAACTGCACAAAACCAGCAACTTGCTGCTCCCTGCCCCAAACCCACTGGGCCGGCTCTCCACAAACCTCCCCAGGAGCAATACGGATTTTTATGGAGTGGGACGTTTTTGGCTGTGCTGATAAACTGAGCAGAGACCTGACCCAGGACAGGAGCTGAGCTTGGATTGCAACCCGCTTGCACTGAAGTTGCTTTAGGGGGATGATGAGCCGGGCGGTTGCCCTCACCCAAGGACAAGCAGAGGGGCACATGGCTCCTCTTCCCACTAACAAGGACAACTATTTTGTTACTGCACCCCGAGGCGCTTTGATTATAGAGAGATCATTTTGGAAGGGCAATTACTAAASTTTAAGATCAATTCGGTAAATACGCCTCTGAAGGGAATCCATGGCAAGCAGCAGGGAGGGCAGAACTGAATTTCAAATTATGCACACACACTTTATTCATATCTAAATATCAAAGCTGCCGTATGTACAAACAGAAGTAATCAGGAAGCATGTTTTGATCTTGCTGATGTACACACACACAAAAWAGACAATTAACGTCTGCCTTTATGATATAAAGTGGGGAGTTTTTTACAGTTACATTACAGGGACGATTATAGCCAGGCTTAAGGCTAAAAATAATGGAAGACTATAAAAACTACACTTTAACATTTAAAAATACCCAGGAAATTAACTGGAGAAGCAGGCAATGATCCAATTAATGGATCGTGGTTATTAGATCGGGGGCGAGCGGCGCGGCGCCGAGCGCAGGCTCGGAAGGTGCCGGCGCGCAGAGGTCCCCGGGGAGCAGGTGGCCCTGGGGACAGCGGCCACCAGTGCACAGGGATGCCGACCACGGCGCCGAGGAGGAGCGGGAGGAAGGGGCAGGATGCGCCCCAGCCAGACTCGGGGAAAGGCAGGGGATGCTGCTCCCAGCCCTCCCTCTGCCCCTGCTCCGCTCGGAGCGCGGGACGCTTCCCTCCGAGGCAGTGCCAAATCCTCACCTGTCCCTGCCGCCGCTGCGGGGGTTCTGCAGAGCCAGGGTTGTGCGCTCACCCACCTTGCTCGTGGTTGCTGGCGCGAGGCGGCCTTGTAGATCCCTGCAGATCCTTGCGGATCCCTGCAGATCCTTGCGGATGGCCGGCACGACGGCACCCTTGGCGAGGGCCGCCTCTTGGCTGCACAAACTGGAACAGGAAAACAAAACAAAGAGCAGAAGCGGGGCATTGCAGGCAGAAACTGCAGTTTTTATCAAGTCGGAAAAAACATATACATACTTACCTGTAAGTCAAGGATAAAGGAATGGTGTTATTCTCATCCCTCCCATTCTAAAGGAAGAACTCAGCCTCAAAGCTCCTAAACGTTTCCTCAGGAAAATGAGCAAATCTAAACCTCGGGCACCCTCTGCTGGGGCCAGCGCCGCTTCCCGGGCGGCCACGGGAGGGATGCGCGCCCAGGMGGGATGCTCGGGATGCTCTTCCCGGCCTCCTTCCCCAGCCTCTGCCATTTCCGTGCTCGGAGATGTCACCCCAGGGCACCACGGCCCTGCTGGACACACAGAGCCAGGAGGGAGGGCRGGTTTGAGGGTTTTTTGCTTGTTTTTCCCCACAGCAGGGGCTGAGGAGCGGCTGCTGCCGGGTCCTGCACCCCTGTCCTCCACGGGCTGCGGGTGCCAGCGCTTGGCACCCTRGAAAAGCGGAACCAGCTGCAAGCTGCCCATGCAGGACCCACGCAGCGCGTGCCTGGCCTGTCTGCTCCTTCCACRTGCTCCCAGGATGCCTCCCAGCCGCTCAGGCCAAGGAGAGGAATCCCGGTCAGGCGCTGGTGCAAGGCCAGGCGTCACCCTGTCCAACACCAGGATGCAGGGAGGAYGCACAGACACGCTGCAGCCCCTGAGCAACACATCCAAAAAGCTCTGCACCCACAGAACAGTCTGTGGACTTCATTTAGCTCAAAGGAAAGTCCTAATTAGTCACTCTGAGTGATTTACTTGTTCATTTGGAAGGGGAGGAGGGGGGAGGCTAAGCAGAATTGTTTGAAATTATCCCTAAAGGGCACTGTAAATTAAGTCTTAATGAGGAATCCTATGCAAAGGGCCACAGCAGCTAAATAAAAWAATTAAGGTGCTAAGTGATAACATTCATTTGGTTCTCAATAATTTAGCCAGCCTGGTTCTCATCCAGGATATCTGCAAGTGAAGCAGCCCTCACCATCTGCTGAGCCCCCCATGCCACTAAGGGGGATGATGGTGTCAGGGCAGCTCAGGCTCCTACAGAATCAGGCCCACCTGGGGAAGGAAACTTTCCGGGATGAGCAGAACAAGCTCCTTGCTCCCCTTCTCACCTGCAGCCAGTGCAATGCCTTGTTTCTGATTGTTGATCATGCAGTGGATTTATATATGACACAAAAAGGACTGATTTGGGTCTCCAARCAAATCTTTACAGAGCTTTATTTTAACGGACTCTCTTCGCCGCCGCGCCTGCTCCGCTGCGTCCATCCTTGGGCAGGGCTGCACACCTATTTTACAACCAAATACAACACGGGGTGCTTCCGGACACTTGAGCAGTGACACGTAACAGCGGAGCCAGCTCGCCGCAAGGAGATGCTGCTGAGAGTCCCCAATGCCAGCAGCAGCAACACGCGGAACCGGAGCCCCGGCTGCAGGGCAGAGGGCTCAGCCCGGGGCAGGTGTGGGAGGCAGCGCTCAACACCCACCTCCAGCTACCACCCAAACCCTCTCTGCAGCCCGGGCCACGTGCAGAGCCCCTCGTGTGACACAGGCCGGGTGTGCAGCCATGGCTGGACATTTCAGTGCAGTCGGGAGGACTCGGCTGCTGCTCCCAAAGCCCCGCTCTGCCTCACTTCCTCACAACCCTCCTCCGGGGCTGGTACCTAGCGGTGTGCAGACAGTCGGACTCCAGCAGTGCAGCTCGTCAGCCAGGACGCTCAGCTCGGGGGGTCTCCCTTACACCGTGCAGCATTGGAGAGGACCCTGGAAGCTGAACTTCCCTGTCCTGAGCAGCTTCCTTGGTCAGAAGGGCTGGGCTGGATGGATTCCACCGCCTGCCATGGTAACATCAATCACCACGCTTCAGTTTCTGGCTGCAGATGGAGTGCAGGAGAATACCTGTAGGAAAGGTGGGTGATTATTATTTTTAACTGCAAGAAAATCGCTCTGGGGACCTGGATGTTTCATTTCTAAAACAGGAATTTGAACTGTGAAATGTTTCCTGTTTTTACCGGTAGCAACAGAGACGTTGAGTGATTCAATCCCTGGGCAAAGGGCTCTGCCAGGTGGCACGATGAGCATCCGATGGCACAAACGCTGTGTCTCTAGGGTAAGTCCATCACCTTCATTGCCTGCAGAACAAAGACTCTGCTCAGGTCAGCTCCCAGCAACTATCACATCCCCTTCTCACCTTCCCCAACACTGGTCCTGCTAATGCTCCCTCACAGATACATCCTGCTCCTGCACAAGCTCACAAGTAATCTCACCAACTCTAAGGAATGAGAGTCAAGACCAGCCAAAGAGGCCAGCACCTCATCCAACCCAACCACCTTGGATSTGTTCTCTGGGTTTCCAAAGTGTTTTTGAGGAAGTTCCATGCAACACACCCATGTGTACAGTGCAAAGCCCACGTCAGGATACGTTGTGCAGGGACCCCTGGTCCCAGGGCATGGCTGCTCCACAGCGGACAGGCAGAAAAGAGGCCAGAGGCCCAGTCTGGTCCTGCAAATCTACATCCCTATCGATAGCGACCGATTCAGCCTTTTCCACACACAGTACCACCAGCTGCGTGCAACTTGTGAATGCAGACAGTTTAACCAGAGGCTTCAATTGATTAGTTGTTAAACCATCCAACAGCCCTGATATGTTTGGGCTGATACACTGGTGAAACAGAGTTGAAATCTATCCCAGGTCATTAGTAGTTGTTTGACTCACACTGTCACAAAGGGAAATGGAAAAGGAGAGGCTTTAAACAACCCTATGCGCAGACATGTGAAATGCAGAAGCCCACAGACCTCCCAACGTGCTCAGCTCCCCAAAGATTTCTTTCACATTCATTATTTAGAGTTCCAGAGACAGCTACAGGGCTGCAAGAAAGCCTGGCTCGTTTGAAAGATGTGCTCACCCTTAGCAAAACAGACTGTGCATCCCGGGAGCTGAACGGGCCTCTGACAGCCCTACCCTTCACCCCAACCCTGCCCGATCCCTGACCGCTCCTGGGGCGCCGAGCGCGTCACCCACTAGGGCGTTTGGGATCAAGGTTGTCACCAGGGACTTGCAGCAATATTTGTCTCCTGAGCCTCTCAAAATCGCCCTCTCGTGCRATTCTTCAACCAGGACAGCAGCGCTGCTGCAGTTCCTGGGGCAGCCCTCTCCTCACCCTGATAAGGGTCCTACAATTCTAATAAGGGCAACAATTTTGCTTCCAGCTTTTATAAAGCTTATTATGGTTCTGGCTGCTTAAAATGATTAGGATACATAAATTCAGGGCAGAGAGACCTGCAGAGTGACACGTGTTGACTGAACTGGATAAAATCCTAGTTTGTGCCTATGAACAAAAACATTTTGTCTCTCACCGACTTCAATCTCAGCTTTGTCCCTCACTGACACTGTCCCTGGGTCATGCTCACAYGTATTCAGGAACGTTTGCTCCCCTTCTCTCACTCAGTGCGGCCCAGGATTCGGTCTGGCTTCTCATGACAGGCACAAAAGGACCTGCAGTACCCGACCAGGCTCTGACGACTCCACCTCCTCCAAGAAACCTTCCCAGACACTTGCACAGCAGTGCCCGAAAGCCTCCGCGTCCAGAGAGAGAATGTGCCTGAAATAAACAGCTCAGGAGGCTTCCTGACCCATTTCCAATGAACACTCATGTAACAACTGCAGTTTTCAATACAGGATGTTCAAAGCCAGGCGGAAACGTCAGTTCTGATGGTTTGGAAAAACATGCAAACTAAGCATCTAAATAAAACTACCAATTCCATAAACAGCCTTAAAACCTCAGCTAAAGCCTGAATATGTAAGAAGAGCAAAAACCCAGAAACTCTTCTTGCGAGGACATCCAAGTGCTCCCAATCCGTTCCCCTTCACGCAGAGCTTGCAGCTGTAAGGGCGGCCAGCCCGCCTGTCACCTCAGGCACYGGGGACAGTGCAGACAACATCAAGCCGGACGGTCCAAGGTGTTCTCTTTGCCAAGCCAGYGAGAATGCCAGGAAGGTAAATTCACATCCACAAATGCTTAACTTACAAGACAATCTGTGCAATGCTAGAAAGCTTACAACCAGCTTAATTTCTCTCTGCTTCTCCCTGTTTGTGGCTGCTTCCACGCTACATATTCAGATCTCGGACGCTTCTTCAAACAACCCCAGCATCAGAAGACTATAATGTTCAATTTTCCTTCCAGTGAAGAGTTAGTGCTCAGCAGAGAGTTGAAATCATTACTGCTGCAAGGTCTGGGAGCTCTCTTCATGCATCTACCAATCAGCCTCCAATCTCCCTTGACAAAAGGATATTTGGACTTTTTCCTGGAGAAATCTCTCATAATTCAAGGTAACGACACCACTGCCACTCTCCCCCCCTTCCTTTCTCTTGGTGTTGTCATCTTTCTGGGATGCATTTCTTTGTGGTCCATCAGTAGCACCACCAGCCTCTCTATTCCCTTTGTAACACAGCTCCACACATCTTGTAGAGATGCCAGATTTGCTGCGCTGTCTTGTCAGTATTTCTAGGAGTTCAATAAACATTTTAATTAAAGGAATGTGTTCTGAGCCAAGAAAACGGCAGCGCAGGGCAGGATTACAGCCCCTCTATGGCTCTCTGCCAAAATGACACTACTTCCAAGTGTAAAAGCTCGAACCAGCTCACGTGCCAAGTGCCACGGAGCAGGGGGCTACAACGTGGCCACACGAGGCCACGGGCAGCGTGCGGGGTGAGCTGCTTGCTCGAGCTCTCCCAAGGCCATCCATGACAACCATCCAGTCACTCTGCAGCCACTAAACTTCCTAGTTATCYACATGAGCTGTTTTGCTCCTGCAATTCCACCTGGAAAGCTCCCAGACTCCCCACTTTTTCTGCATCCCTCCTTTCTAGTTCTCTCTAGGGCTTCTGTCTGAGCTTTTCTTTTTCAGACTCCCAAGCAGGACGGAGCAGATCTGCAAGTAGCTCYGATCACGCACTCATACACAAGCTTCCACCAAGCCCACAGCAATGCAAGATGWAATACCTATTACTAAAATAAGGGGTTTACTCCACTGAAATTCCAAGCAATTAATGACAGGAACATCTTCTGGGGCCTCAGTGCTGCTGACTGTTCCCACGACTTCCCAGCCTTCTRCAGCTTTAGCCTTGCAAAGAAACAGAGAAGGGGACAAATATTAAAAACAATCCCAACTGTTGAAGCTTAAAAAAGCACATGCATGTAAACACTTTCAGACTTTCAGTGAAGCTGACTAGCTTTTATGTCTGTTAATAAACACCCCCTGCACTTGTAGCCCCCAAATCCTCCCAGCACCAAGACTCAAACCTTGCTTTAAGAAAATAAATCAATATCTATAGGGTTGTTTTATTTCTGATGTCTATTCCAGGTCAGCAAGGAAATAAACAGCAACTGAAATGACCCCTTTCTTTTTTGCTAGTAATTAAAAAAAAACTTGTGTTTTTGGCCGGGAACTCACTCAAGAAACTGTACTGTTATGTGAACACGAAGCTAATCTGCAGGGCAACGCAATGGAACCCTCCCAGGCAGGCTTGGCCAGCACAAAATCACAGTAACACCTGTGAACACCAGTGTTTGTCTCCAAGCTTGGACACCAACAAACTGCCCGCACATAAAGCAGGTGATTTGACACTCTCTGCCCCTCATATAACAAGAGAAACGGCAATTCTCCTTCACCACAGTAATAAGAGCCTTAATTATTTGTCTTGGATATCCATTTTAACAATAAAAAAGAGCTGCTGCTTCTTGCCAGCTTCATTTCCTGTGAAATTGGCACTTTTTACATTACATTACATCAAATTTACACCAGCCAGGCAATGCCAAGGGTTAGGCCAGCGAATCTGGGTCCAATTAAATGAACTGCTGCAATGGCTCAAAATGTTAATAATTCAAGCTTTACGATAACAAAGTGAATCTTCCAGCTGTTTCAATTAAATATCAATATATTTTATATGCCTTTAATTTCACCATCACCCAGTGCTCTGGCTGCTGCAGACCTATTGCATGGCTGGACATGGGTTTTCCTGGTTTTCCCTGGAATCGTGAGGCTCAGCTGAAGACCCCGCTCCCCTGTGGCCGTGCACCAACACGTGCCCGGTCCCACAGCTCTGTGCTGGGACACGGAGGGAGCACCGGGCTGGGAACCAGGGTGCCAGGGAGCGCACAGGGACCTGCAGGAGGAGCTGGGCCACCACATAACAAGGGACACATCCTGCCAACACAAAGCAAATGCTCTGGATTTGCTGCCATTAAAGCATGTGTTTCCATCTGCATCCTCCCTCTCCAATAATATCCTGCAGGGGCCCTTTCTCAGAGGACRGGGTGAAAAGATTCTCAGCTCCTCTATCCTTCCCTGCTCCGAAGGCTGCTGGATGCTGCCCTCGTATATCAGGCCCTRGGAAGCTGCTTCTGCTCCAGCACCACCAGCTCCGGTCCCTACAGACGCAAGGGAGACAGGTCCCGTCCTGCTGAGCCCACGCTCAGGCACAGCTTATCCTGCTATTTCTGTGCTCTGGAGAGGGGCCTGGAACACGGAGAGGGGCCTGGAGCATGGAGCCGTCCAGCCTGGTCCAGAGCTGGTCCGACAGCACAGACAGCTGGCAGCAGGCAGGAGTGCAGGGCAGAAACACGGGAATTTGGGACTCCTCTCTCTGCACCTCCTCTCCCTCCAACACAAACAGTATTTTAGATTTCCCACACACATGGCTGCACTAAAACAACGCTGAGAGGAGCCCCTGCTTCAGAAAGGTAGTTTTACCTTCAAAAAACCCTGGAAATTATCCGTGCTGTAGACGTCGAAGACTTCCATAGCTCCGGAGCTGGCTTTGCTCACTGTTGGAGTCAAGGGGCAGCTGCAAGGGGATAAAGAAACAGAAAAGTTTGTGAGGGCAAAAAGGGAAAACAGGAGAATTTTTGGTTTTTTATTTACTTCTGTTGCCTGTGCAATTCTTTCCTAAACTCGTTTGCAAATGATCTCACTCACTGTAGGGATCCACCTTCCTATCGGGAATGGGAAGGCACCGGGATTAGCCCAGGAAGGGGCTGCAGCAGCTGCGTGCACAGCTGAGCACCCCCAGCATAAAGAGACATGGGGAAAAAGAGAGAAAACCAGCCCATCTTCTGCAAAATCCCCCGCGTGCCTCTGCTCCTCGGGCTGCGCACTCAGCTCGGGCCAAACACCCCGCGWGCTCCCGGAGCTGCGCGGGCCAGGCCCGGCCTCCCAGCGGGACGAGGCCGGTCCCTGGGGCTCCCTGCGGGACACGAGGCCCGGGAGGCCCTGCAGGAGCATTGCCCGTCCCGTGGGAGCGTTGCCCGTCCCGTGAGGCCGTTGCCCGGTCCCGCTGTACCCGTCCCGTGGGGCCGTTGCCCGTCCCGTGGGAGCGTTGCCCGTCCCGTGGGGCCGTTGCCCGTCGCGCGGGAGCCGTGCCCGTTCCCGCGGGCGCGGTACCTGTTCCTGCGGCTGCTCACCACCCTGTCCACGCCGAGGAAGTACGCGGAGCGCAGCAGGGCGCCCAGGTTCATGGGGTCCTGCACGTGCTCCAGCGCCAGCCAGACCTGCGCGCGCCCGCCCGCCTCCTCCTCCTCCCGCGCGGCCTCCTCGAGGCTGCGGCTCCGCAGCGGGGACGCCTCGAGGCACACGCCCTGGTGGCGCTGGCCGCGGCA
>NW_020455755.1:1582515-1603403 GCF_003342845.1 Nothoprocta perdicaria
GCGCACTGCGGCGCCCCCTTTCGGCCGCGCGCGGAGCCGCTCCCGAGCGAGGAGTCAAAATCCAAAGATTCCAACGGAGTTGCCCCAAAACGGGGGCTGACGTCAAGCACCTGAGATCAGGCACACAGAATTACCCCTCCAGGGACTACATTAAGGTAAGTAATAGTACTCATTACCCAAAGGACAGAGGTAAGGCACAAGCGGAGGAAAGCGCACGCTTTTAGCTCTGCAGACGCTTTCTGCCTCTTCGCAGAATGCCCCGAATT
Organism: Nothoprocta perdicaria; assembly: GCF_003342845.1. Taxonomy (NCBI): domain Eukaryota; kingdom Metazoa; phylum Chordata; class Aves; order Tinamiformes; family Tinamidae; genus Nothoprocta; species Nothoprocta perdicaria. The sequence continues at coordinate 1,582,782 of NW_020455755.1, forward strand.
CCAAGCCGAGCACCGACACCGATCAGCTGCTTCAGCCCTTTGATGCTCAGTCGCCAATACCTCGTATTTTAAGGGCAGCAAAGCAGCCCTGAGGAACGCGCAGCTGCACGTGGACGACCTGGGAGCTGGCTGGGAAATTAAATACCTTCAATCACCAGCAGAACTCTGGCTTGGCGCCCAGGCGAGCACAGCRTTCAACACACACGGCTGTGCAGCAGCAGCATCTCCTGCCCACGCAGATTGGCCAAACCAGCCTTGCAAGGAACCCTGTGAACATGGATGGCAACGCACCTTACCTGTGAGACCTCCGGGTGCTGCTCTGCCCTGGAAAACAGTGACGTCTTTTCCCTTGATAAGCAAAAAATTGCATATTTCTACTTAAACTCGTTCCAAATGAAAGGTTTGGCTGAAAACAGTAAGAAATGGTTGTTAGGTTTTAATGCAAAACTACTTCCAAGTAAAGAACCACAGCGTGTCTCTTTTTTTATTCTTTTATTTAACAGTTAACAATTAGAAACGTATTGATAAATTACACAGTTCGCCCTCCTGACCAGGCTCCGAGGTGGTTAATCCCATCCTGTTCCTGGAAGGTGGCTCCGAGTGCCGCAGCCGGGCCGCACGTTGTGGGAAAGCAGCCAGGGCAGGGAGCGCTACCTGGCAGCAGGAATTATTCCCTAAACAAAAAAACCCCCCCCACATTTGAGATGGAAAAATATATTGGATATAATTTCAAGGACAACAGGTTACTCTATAGACTTGCAAAGGTTACGAGTGTTGTTGGGGGGAAACCTGGCAGGGCTGCGTGCCAGCCAGGTTGTATTTGCAGGGAGCGCCCACCCTGCCTGGCCCCGGTTCAAGGCCTTTCGTCTTAAGCAATTCCTGTAAAGCCTCTTTCTACAGAGCAGAAAAATAAAACTGGGTCCCGCCTCAGCTGTGCATTTCAACATCTGCTTCACTTTGCACAGTTATGGCCACCAATCCCAGCATTCCACCTGTGCTTCCCATGTCTTGGCTCATTCACTTTCCTGCTCAAAGTTCCCTATGTTTTCAACTCTTTTTGGCATTCAACACCTACTTCAGCCACGTTCCCAAGCACTTTCTTTTAAAAATACAGCAAGCACAGGGCACCTGCTAAACTTCAGTAACAAGCTCCTGCAGAAGAAACCCTGGGGAAAAACAAAATGGWAAAAACACCGGGTGTTTTTATATCAAGCCTAGCTGAACCACACACGGGTGCTACAAAAGCACAGAGACRGCTGTGCTTGGCCTTCCCCAGCCAAGTGCCTCCAAGCCGAGCACTATGGTGGCACCGAGACCACCAAGCTTTTCCAGGTGCTCTGTGCAAGCTGCACACACACGTAGGCTGGCTGCTCCTTGTGGGACGCGATGCAGCTTTAGCAGGCAGGGCTTTAGCGTTAGGCTTAGCCACGGGACAGGAGTTTCACTCACGGTGAATTAGAAGGCCAAATCCAGAGACAAGACTGCAGGTACCTGCTGGTGGGAACTGGCTAAGAGACAAGCAATGGACGGAAAACACCATGAACATATATTGATAAAGAAAAAAAATGGAGGGGCAAACTGGTTTTGTTTTGTCATTATCAAGGAATGTTTTACCAGCTTTCTCCTTGTATCCTTCTACAGATGCGCACCTTTGGCACAAGGAATTCTATGTATCACAAGATTTAATTAATAATAATACTTCATAACAACACCCAGCACTTACATAGCGCTTTTCATAGTCAAAGTGCTTTACGGACAGCTTGTGAGTCCTCACAACACCCCTGTGAGGTAGGTAAGTATTATTATCCCCATTTTACAGATGGGGAAACTGAGGCAGAGAGGTAAAGTGACTTGCCCAAGGCTATATAGGGAGTTGAAACTCATGACATAGTGGCCTGATTTGGCTCTCCCTTAYGGTGGTCTTCCACAGGTGGACTCCCATAAAGCTACCCCATCAGCAGAATGATCAAAACCAGGTTTCTCTGGCTCCCAGTCTTCTGCTCGGATCAAGTGGCGGTACCTGCTCCACCTCAAACACCAGGCCCACCTTCAGAATCGCCACAGGAAATTCACAGCACAGCCGGAGCGAATCCGCAAGCTTAAGGCAAGGTGGACATGAACAGTTCCACAGCTCCGTGTCAAGCTGGGCTACCCGCAGATGCATCACCTGCCACGCYGTGGGAGTCCAAACCCAACCGCTCAAATGGTCTCCCAGCTGTGCCCATATCAGCCATAGGGCTGATTCTCTTCTCTTTCGAGTCAGAGTAAATCCAGAGCAAATCAATGGGACTGCATCAGCGCAAGACTAGTGTCTGAGCCAGACCTTTTACCTGCTGCTTTGTAGGCAAACGCCCCTACTAACATCTGTTCATCCTGGACAGCTTCGGCGTGGTTCATTCCACCCACTCGCTTTCACTCCCTCTCTCTCTCTCTCTCTCTCTCTCTCTGAGTTTTTCTCTCAAATAAACAAACTTTCAATATTTCCAACTCCTTAGTCACCAGCACCAGCATTTAAACAGCACCAAACATCTTTCTAAGACTGATCAATATTTTCCAAAAGTGTCAATGCATGCAAATATCAAACGTACAAAAACAAGAGCGCTGGGACATGATACCAAGGATAGAGGTGATTACAAGACAGCACACATTGTATATTAAAAATATCAAACAACTCACTCATACTGTAACTATGYCACTTACATGATCATTCTCTAACCTGCAGAAATACAGGTACTTACTCCTCCAACTATCTACCTATCTACTGATAAAGAAACAAAAATATCAACCATACACMTTTATATCTCCTCAAACTTAGCAGGCACTGTTCATGTGAATGGCAGAGTTTGGTGGGTGGCAGGGAGCATACATACCTGTTTTAGGACATTGGGATATGAGAGAAGTAGAAAAATTATGTGCATGATTACCAAATAAGCATCAAAGCGATGGCAGTAAACCCCCCAATTAGATGGATTCACATATGACATCCACTAACAAACCCAAAACACACTGAAGCTGGCAAACAGCCTGTGCCACTTCACCTGTGTCCAACCACAGCATCATCAAGTAAGACCAAACAAACCTCAAAAAAAAAAGAATAAACCAGCCTAGAGTCAACAATCTTCCATAAACCCACTTCCCAGCATTATTTTCAAATACATTTTACTCTTAAACAATTTCAGAAAGGACTGGGTGAGAAAGATACCCACTACTATTTTTTAACTGGCTCAGCACCAGCTCAGAGAGAGGGAGAGGAAAAATAATTCTTCAAACGTGATCCTTGGTACTCAGTTAAAACGTGGCTAGCCAGCCGACAAACCCCTAAATCGCCGGAGGGTTCGAAGTGGAGTGGATACCCRGTGCTGCTCGCGTTCCTCTTCGTTTGCTATGATATCTGCTCCGTGGGCCTCATCTGAATATCTCCAATCTAGAAGAGATCAACGTACGATTTTACTGGAGCACTGAAGCACATTTTAAATCCTAAACCAGCCACTTAAATGTTGCACCATTACAGTAGTGAGTTGCACACAAAGAGAGCTCCTGTGACTAAACACGAGACCCTTAAACGGAGCCATTAGACATGAAGGTAAGTGTGACTGTTTGCCTTTAGCAGCAGGGATACAAGCATGAATACGTGCAGAGAAAAAAAAGAGAGTGCAAGACGGCACTGGTTAGAAGCTCTCGGGTTCAAGGCTTACTTTTGCACTGGCTCACAGGGTCRAGCAGAAACATTGCTCGTGTTTGTTCAAATTGGCCTACAGCAGCATTTTTTACCACCCTTCTTTTAAGGCAAGAAGCCAGCTACAGTCAGGGCCAGGACACCGTCCAAACGGGTGACAGGTGCCCACGTCCCCTCCATTCCTGCTACAGTGCATAGTCCTCATCCACAGGACCATGGGCAGCCCCAGCAGCTCTGTCCCAAGGCTTCTTTTAAGAGCAGTTCAACAAACGTGATCACAGCTAATCTCCCTGCCTGGCCCTGCTAAGCACACAGCTCACAGAGCAGCTGCAGAGCTGCTCAGCAAGCCCAAGAGCAGCAGTTACCTCCTCCTCCAGGGTCCCCAGAGCCCCCTCTCCCACGGCAGCTCACCTGTACGTGAGGTGGGGCACTGAGCACGTATATGACAGCATTAGCCATATCTTCAGCCTTGAGACACTGCAAAGATAGGACAGAGATTGTCTCAGTCAAAGGCCACCTCAGGAAATATTAATCACAAGACGACTCCTTTCCTAACCATTAATAACAAGTTTTGACAGTCTCACTGGGGCATTTCAAGAAAAGATRGAAGTGATTAACACATTAAAAAAATAACAGAAGTTATGCCTGGTAATGTTATTCTGCATGTGCTGTTAATATTACTGTAAATGCTTTGAGGTGCCTCCTGAAACTAAGATCCCCTGGTGCTGGGCAGCAGAAATAGAGAGATGGAGGTAGTAGTCCAGCTCCTGAGCTTGCAGTATATATTAGAATAGACAAAAGAAGGAAGACAGAGGCACAGTGGAAAGCAGCAAGGCTTGCCAAACACATCAGGGAAAAGCAGGGAACAAAACTCAGGTCTCCTGTCCTAAATCCAACATCCTCTCTGTGCAAGAGCAGTGTTGAGCATGATGGGCTTCCTRGGAGTAGAGATCACTCCTCCAAGGCACAGCTAGGAAGCACTTTTGGCTATTTCTCAGGCAGCAGAGCTATCACAGTTAAATGCAGAAAAGCAGCCAGAGAACAGGGTCACCAAAAGGATGGGGACAGAAGCAGAGCTGTTTTGGTCCCAACCTGGCTAGGTAGGTTGGAAACCATCAGCACAGCCATTCAGTCAGGTCCTGCATTGCCATCCTTACCCAATGGCACCAGGCAAGCACGGGAAACCCCACGCTGGCCACTTGCAAGGCAACCTCCTCTCGGCTACACCCTTGTGTAGCTATGACTGCCTCTTATGTCTTCCCTTCAATAAGAGAGAAGCCATAGCCTGCAAAATGGCAAAGCTGACTGGTTTATTTACAGGAAGATCTAGATATAGGGAAATATAGAGAGAGTAGGRTTACAAATCTACATAGTATGCAAATATCAGTGCAAAATCTGAGGTTTGAGCCTATGAGTCCAGTTCTGCTGACATGCTGAGACTTTGCGAGGACGCTGACTATATTCTAGAAAGCACTTGGTGCTCTGCAGAACTGGCTCCTTGCATAATGAACCAGGAGAGTGATTATTTCACTGTGATCGGAGCCATTTCCCTCCATTTCCATTTCCCCACGTCCTACCCGAATGCTCTCATAGGTGGCAGCAGCTCTCTCTGGATCATTATCATGAAGTTTAAAAGCAAATCCTGTTTCCACCAGTCCTGGAGATATGCACTGGAAAAAAGCAGAGCACATCCTAATAGGATTTGTAATTCCCCTTCAGGAAAGCAATTAAAAAAATAAATAAGAGGAAGCTTCTTAGCACTGCAAAAGTCAGCAGACCACCCCTTGTACTACTAGGGTAGTACACAGACATTTTGACAAAGGGAATAATTTAAGAGGTCAGATTCTGCCTTCATGATCACTGTGAGGGTCTCCCTGGACAGTCCCTGATGAACTTTCCTATTTGTGCCACAGAGGGATAGATAAGCAGAGCAAATGACAGAAAAGCTCATGCTGTGGCTTAACTGCTGGACGTGTCACTTCTGAGATTCAGGGTTTGCACAAGAGGAAACAGTCCCAGGTGACTGCTCCCCACTGCAGCCGAGAGTCCCCCTCACTCCCCAAAACATGACTCCCACTTCACACACCCCAAAAAGGTTATTCTGACACTGCCGGTTGCTGCTCCCTTGACCATTTTCCACAGGAAAACCTCTGCCCGGTGAAGCTGGCCAGCTTTCTACACCCCACAAAAGCAGCAGGGAGGAGCAAACCCCACAGTACTCACTGTAGCTCGTATATGAGTCTTGGCTTCTCTGAGCTCTTGCCTCAGCCCCTCCGTGAGCGCTGTAACCGCGTACTTGGTGGCACTGTAAAAATGCACCACGGACTGTGGCACGACACTGTGGCCATTCATGCTGAGGAGAGAGAGCAGAAAGGAAAGCGCTGAGAGGAGGGGGGCAAGCAAAGTCTGAGGGAAGAACCAGCAAAATATGAAAAATGTTTAATTATTGCCAGAGAGAGAAAAAGAGGCTGAGATGAACAGCTGCATGAGGAACTCCCTTCTCCCAAACCACTCCATGGGCTACGGGATGCTCTGTTGGGGCTGAGCTCCAAGGAGAGCAGGTTTAGCTGCCAGGGAACTGGCAACAGGGAAGTGCAGCAGCTCCTCATTGCATTTGCACCAGCAGAGGAGAGAAAGAGCGAGCTTTGAAAATCAGGACCATCACAAACCTTGAAAAAGTCCTCTCTGGACCAGGCCACTCTGAAAGGTCAAATGAGAATTCCCCTCGGGGCAGGCAGTCTGCGGGGCTGATTCCACATACCTGTTAATGTTAATAATGTGCCCATCGTCGATGTTTCTCTCCTTCATGGACTGATAGGCCTCCCGGGTGCAGATGCTTACAGCCATCACGTTGACCTGAGGAAGAGGAGGGAGGAGACTGGCACCAGCTGCGCTCTGCCCAGCACCTTTTCCCTCGCCCTCGGTGCTCCGCAAGGTGCAGATCCAGCTCCTGTAATTGGTGCTGCTTTGACCAGCCGGATTCCCCATGTTCCCTGGGAGCAAAGGGAGCTGGATGCGTGTTCTCAGCACGGCGAGAACAGCAGCCCCGGGGCTCCCATTCTGTGAGACAGGCCACAGCCCCTGCCTCCAACACGCAGATTTGAGGGGTTTGCAGGGGAGCACGAGGGCTGAGTGCAGGGCAAGGGGGAACAAACCTGCCCTGCCACGGTCAGCGCTCTGGTTCTGCACAACCCGGGGCACTCCGGAGTCTGGCAGGGATGGGCTGCTGCAGCCCCTGGTCCCTGCGCACAGGACGCAGGGCTCTCCTGGTTCCTGCTATTTGCACCAGCACTGGGGTCAGTTAAGCTTGGCCGTGTTGCCCCGCAGCACTACGGCTTTAGCAAGTTAATGTCCCAAACGTTTGCCAGCCATAAAACAGAGTCAAAGTCTCCAGGAAGACCGAGGTGCAGAAATTCCCCTGGCGGCACTAACCCCGACGGGCTGTGCGAGTCTGCGCTTTGCAAGCCACCTCAGCAGCAGCATTAACTCCCCACCTTCATAACACTGTATTTTTTAAAAAGGGCTAAAAGATAGAAATTATTTGCTACGGTTCTCTAGAAGGGATGCAATAGCTGCAAGGCAGGACTCGCTGGCAGGTCTCAACTAAAGGTAATTCCTTTTGTTACCAATACCAGCAGGCCAGATGAGACTAGAAACGCTGCTGTGGTCTAAATAACCATCAAGAACTATATTTCTTATGAACCAGAATTCAGCTGGAAGTAGATATGGAAGGAGCACTGGGAACAAGACTATACGGACAGCAAATACAGGGATGCAGGAGAGGGCTGCCAATCATGTCTGTGATTCTGTGAATGAGACAGAAAGGTCACAGAACCGCAGTGGAGGAGCATTCATTTGAAGAATAGAAATTAAAATTCTGTTAGAGATGGACTTACTGAGCRGCCCTCAAAGGACGAGTGGGGTCAGGTGAGGAACGTTCCAGCCCTTGCTTCTGTCGTGGGCATTAAGCTTTGCTCTTCACCACAGGCCATGCCTGGGGGGTTGTCTTAGCGAGAGGGGCTGCTGATCTGGCCTCGTGCTAACACAGAGCACCCCAGCCACACGTCAGACACGGATTTCACAGCAAGCAGGTCAAGGAAAGCAGGAGTAACCATCACAGCCCAAGTAACAGCCAAGCAAGGAGTCCTTTCAGACACGGATCTCAGCTGCTGTTAGCACTAAGGGTGGCCTCGACCAGGAACTCTCCTTGCCTCCCTGCTCCACAAGCGCTGGAGCTGCTGTTTCGGGGCAGCCGCTCCAGGCTCTGCGGCTCTCAGGCCACTAGAGGGGGACACGAGGCCGAAGCGAGAGCCGGGCTCAGCTCCCAGGCTGGGCAGGTTGGTGCACGTTGAGCGACCACCTTGTCACAGCTTCTGGCACAGCGAGGTACCATCGACAACCGCGTGCACAAGCCCAAAGCCTGCACGGTAACCCAGCCCGGCACAACAAACCCACCAGCTGGAATTCAATCCGGCTGGGATCAAGTCTCAGTCCTTTCCTGATAGCACCCGCAGGATTTGGGGACCCTGATCCACTTCAAAATATGACTCAGGCTTCGTAACAGTCTAAAAAATGGAACATGAGCAAGTCTTTGGGTGACAGCACTTCTAGAAACAATCTAAAGGTCGTTCTTGCAAATCTCCAAGATGTTTTGCAGCACTTGCTTCTATTTTGAGAACAAAAGGTTCAAAGGTCCCTTAGCAAAGATGGCCAACACATCCACGTGCTGCGTTTGCAGAGCACGTTGCACAACACAGGTCTGCAACTGCATACGGGTGCAGCAGGAATGAGTCCCGCTTTTGAGCAACTTTTATTAGCCACTTTGGGAAACCAAAGGAACCTGTTTGTTGAAGGCGTTTCTCTTGCCTAAACCAGGCTTTCTCAAGGCACCGTGAGGAAACTCTAACTTCCAAGAATGCATTAGAAGCCAGGTTAAAAAAAAAAAAAAAAAAAATTCTTCTTGCTTTTAGACATCATATGTGCAAAAAGCCTCACTGGCCAATGAATAACATGGAGAAGACTCAAAGCCAGTTACTCTAGCAGCTGGAGAGGCTGAGTGCCAGCCCCCTGCACGTGGAATGGAGCAAATGGAGAGTTCAGCYGGAATTCCTGCTGTAAAGGTCAGCAGGCAAAACGTGAAGGAGCTGCTCCCATGCCAAGGGCGAGGGCAGCGTGTACGGCGCGCGCGGCGGCTCCCGCGGCGGCTGGAGCTGCCCGGAGGACTTTGCTCCAGGCGCACACGGAGCACGGCCTCGAGCACAGGCGAGAGAAACCAGGGACGTGCCAGCTGGCAGCCCTGCGCCTGGCATGCTCGGGACGCGGCGGAGATGCCAGTCTGAAGCTGCTGAGACTGCAGCAGCCCAGGGAGGAAAACTGCCTATGGATTCTCCCTTGGGAAGAGAAAGGTCAGATGATAAGGATAAAARATAAGAAGTGCTTTAATAAGTAAATGTTAACACTGCTCTGACTGGAAGGTGTACAGCAAGAGGTTTTGTGGAGAGGAGAGTCTGGAAGATGACAGACAGCCTCAAACCTCATAAAAAATGAATGAAACAAAAATCAATTTACCAAAAAGAAAAAAAGAATCCYTTAATTTAGAGCCCTAAATGTCTTCTAAATCAATAGATCAATGGCTATTTAGAAGCTTCCCCTGTCTTGCAGCCCAGCAGCACACTGAGCTGCATCCCAAAGCAAAGGGTGCAGCTCCRGCGGCGAACACTGCGCTCCATAGTCCTTAAAGCCTCCATGGCAACCTATGGAGTCTCTTTTCCTTTTAAAAAGTCATTGAGTCAAATGAAAAACGCTACTGAAAGTGACACACATTGTCATACCCTAAGGTTAAGGCTTGTGGCTCAGCAGTGCTGAGCAGTGCAGCAGGAAGCCAATGGGAAGGCTCTCCCTGATCCAAACATTTCCAGCATTCAGATCGGTAAAAGAAAGAAAAAAAAAGAAAAGAAAAAAAAAAGAAAAATTGTGAAGAATGTTTTCCCATTCCAGGTAACTATAATTCCAGGGACTCAAACACGTGGCCACCGTGGAGCGCTTGGCCACCGGAGCGGCGCTACTCACGTCTATCATGGTCCGCCAGCCCTCCGTCCTGCCCGAGAGCAGGGGCTCGGGCCGCGCCAGCCCCGCGTTGTTGATGCACACGTCGACGCCCTGGTGAAGGGTCTTGATAGCGGAGAACATGGACAGGATCTCCTCTTCGTTGGAGAGGTCGCACTTGTAGGGGATGAGGGTCCCGGTGTAGCCAGCGCTCTGGCATTCGGCTGCCAATTTCTGGGGGAGAGAAAGGCAGGCAAGGACCGTGAGCACCCTATTGCTATCCCTGCGTATGCACTTACAACGCATGTATACAGTGAGTGCTTCAGTGTTTAAGTTATTCAGTGTTTAAGTTATTAAACTTAAGGATGTGTTTGTCCATCGCCCCAAGCGCTACCGGTCGGGGTGAGCAGGTGTTGGCAAAACACTAATGAAAACCCCCGTGGCCGCAGGCTGGGGGAGGCTGGTGGAGGCTGACGCAGGCGGGGAGTCTCCCACGCCGCCGCGCGGATAGAGGACACGGCAACCCCACGCTCTGCAACCCCTCATTACCGACAATTATTCCAAGCGTCCAGGTCTCCCATCCGGCTAAACGCCACAAAGCAAACGCGGGGCCGAGCGCGGCAACGACGCAGCGGCCGCCGCACGCGCGCCCCRCAGGACGCCCGTTCCCCTGACGCTAATGAGACCCAGCAGCGTCTCGCCTGCGAGTGTCACCCCAGTGACAGCGACAGCTTCCAGCGCGGAGCCCGAGCCACGTGATGTCTGGTTTCTGCGGACACGGACTGTGGCTACAAAGGCGCGCCGAGTCGCCGCAGTGCCACCGCCTGCAGCCGCTTCAGCAGCGTGACAACAGCGTGACAACAGCGTGACAACAGTGACAACCGCACGTCCTGCCGTGGAGCTTCCCGGCTCCTCACGGCTCTGCTCCGCGTGCCCGGGGCGGCTGCGATTCGCAAACGGAGGAGCAGGGCCCGGGCGGGAGACCCTCGGCGAGGAGGAGGAACGCGGGGCGGCCGCTGCAGCGGGGGAGACGGCTCCTTCGCGTGCTGGGAGCCCCCCGTGTCACCTCCCCGGCTGGCCTGGCCGTCCTGGTGGCCGGTGCCACGCAGAGCCAGGCATGCGTTTCGGAGGAGGATGCTGAACCAGCCCTGTTGTCTGCACCACCACACTGCCTGGGACGTGCCTTGCTCCCGCGGGAAGGACAACGTCTGTCTCCTGGGCAAAGCCACCGAGCCCGGAGATTCCCGTCCCCTCCGCTCAGCTGTCACAGAGGCAGACGCTGTCACTTGTCCCTGCAAAGACCCAGTGCTCACGACCTTGCAGAGCTCTCCAGCCAGATGAACACTCAAGCTCTGAAACGAACATTAGACCTAGGGGGAAAACAAGGCGAGCATGGGACACGCAAGGGACAGCAAAGGCCAGAGCGAGCACGGCCCCTGCTCAGCCCCTGCAATGCTGCGGCGCTCCCCGAAGCTCCACGTCCGTGTCCCCGTCAGGACCCTGCGCTGCTCCTCACGCAGCCCTTCCTGCAGCCGGGCAGGCGGCCAGTGCCAGCTTCAGAGCTCTCTGCATCTTGCTGCCCCAACTCCAGCCCTCCACAAAGGCACTCACCCCAATCAGGCCTGCTTAGCACTAACACAAAAGCGTTCAAATCAGCGATTCTTGCTCCTAGTTTGCAGAACAAGGCAAGAGAGGGCTCTTAGTCTGCTCCTGGGACAGGACTGGTGTCCTGTCACAGACCACGGCCAGCGACCGGGCTGAAGCAGCTCGTGGTGGAGCTGCCCATCCTGTTCTCCCAGGAACCCCCTTAGCTCATGGCTTAGATAACCCCAAAGAAGCAGCTCCTCCTCACGACTGGCCGATCAGCCCACAAATATCTCCCCAGATCCTTCTTTTCCTGTCTGGTTTCTCGCTGCCTCAAACAGGAATCAACGTGGGTCCTTTCATTTCTCGGGCTCCGCTTGTGTTAACAAATTCTCTTTGAAAACGACGTGCCGAGCGCTGCTGACAGCCACGCTGAGCCCAACRCGCTTCACGCGTCCCTGGAAGAGAGAGGCATCACAGGCTCTTCAAAGAGATGTCAACTGCGGGCAACTTGGCAAGAGAAGCCTTACATAAAGCAACTCCACAATAGACTTGCAGTATTTTTCCACAGCATCAATTAAACTACCCAATTAACACTGATTCTGTTTAAGCATGCCACACACGAGCTGGGGGAGGACGATGAGGGAAGGTGTTTTCCAGGCTTCACAGGCAACCTGGGAATGACCGAACACGCAGCACAGGATGTTAAAGGTGTTCCAAGGATGTGTCAYGTTTAAGGGATGTTTGCTCGTGCTAAGGATAAGCCAGTAATCCTAAGAAAGGGTTAATGCTCTTTCTGCACACGACATTTGTAAAGGGCACAGTGGCACGCATCTCGACTCAGCCATGGCGAAAAGGCTTTACAAAACTAAGTGATATAAACATCTAAGGGCACTCTTAAAGGGATGGAATAAAAGAGAGGAAGAGTCACATAGGGCATTATTTGGCGAACTATCCTATTAAGCTCAGATGCATTTAGTTCAAAGAGATTAAAGCCAGCAGAAACCATCAGGTAATCTTTAATCTGACCTCACATCCAGCACAGGTACCTGCATCCTACCGATTTAGCTGGTGCTTAAGCACATGGCTGCCTTGAGAGGCCAGCTAGAAAGAAACTGAGGCCACCCCAATTATTTTAGCTAGCTGAAGGAAATGGAGAAGGAAACAAATAAGAAATGGCATCAACGGTGAAAGAAAACGGGGGCCTTATGATTCCTTTCATTTTCCTGATTGGCAAGTTGGAAACTGCTTTTAATTAGGATTTAATATCAGCAAAACAGAAGAGGAGATGCAGAACAGATGAAGACTCTGGCCCTTTCCGCAGCATGTTTGGTGGCCACGGATGAGAAGCCAGAGCTCCACGGAGCCCCTTGCCGAGGCACCCGCGCCCCGGGGCTTTTTGCCTGCACAGGAACATGGGGGCTGCTACTTCATATTTTTTCTAGTTCCTTTTATCTCATTCCAGGCCCCAGACAAGGCCTCCACAGGAGTCTGATGAGAGCTTTCAAATGAATAAAACACTACAGTGACCCTTTCCTGCACCCTCGAGCTTTAAATCAAGGTTTTTACGCATTGTTTGCAAACTGCTGCTGCTCCGGTCATCATCACGTGTTGCAAAACTCCAGGAGAGCAGTGGGTAACACAGGGAACAACTTGGAAAGGCAGCTTTAAATGGAAAAGCAAACACGTCGTGGGGCACCAGCACCCAGGGCAGGGCACGAAGGCTCAGCCCTGCTTTTGGATCGTCCAAACTGCAGGACAGACTGTCTCATGATGGAGACTGAATTTATTGGAGAAAGCAGAAGCTGCGGCGCTTCCCTCCTGGAGCTGGCAATGGAAAGGCCATCAGAAGCGGGACAAGACTGAAGCCCTTGTTCAACCTGCGTCCTCCTAAATGTACTGCACAAAGACTCACTGGTGGCACGGAAATCAGCACTCAATAATACATGATGTTTTGTGAAAGAGGAGGCCAAAAAATGTGAGGAATGCCTTGGATTTACTTGCTGTCTATTAACTCCCAGACATCACAGCCTCTCAGAGATGCTCACGACAACATGGCTCTGTGTTTCCTAGATATTCCCAAGTTTTCTTGGCACGATCACCAAGGTTTAGGCCAACAGCTACCATCACACCGGATGCACCATCCAAGTTCCCACACTCTTTTCCCAAGCCAGAACAATTTTGAAACCAGAATAATTTTGAATCAAAGCCTGCTRGAAGGACAGAGCCAGTTCCCTCTCTCTTCCCACCAAGCACCACCTCATGTCCATGGGTCAATCATTAAGCCAACCTGGTTGAGCAACCACGTCTTCCTAGCGCTGCTAAGTGTCCTCCTTGGCGGCTGAAGATCACGCTGATTTTGTGGGTTTTTTTCCCCCCAGGCCCTCTCTGCTGCCTGTACTTTTCAGCAGTTAAACATTCAAACCATCTTTTTCTATTTCACTTAACTTTAGATTCCTGGTTTCGCACATGCAAGTCAAATCATTGCATTTAGACTGCCCTGGATGCCTCTGCTACCTCAAGGCTCTCAAACAATTGYTCCTTACGTCAACACTGAAGGCATTTTTTTCCTCCCTTTTCTTTTCCAGGCTCGCTCAGATCTCGTTGCACCCGGCTGCAGTGGGGGAGGAGGAAACGCGCGGCTCCCGTTGTGACAGCTCGTTACAGCAATATTCCCTGTTTATTCTGAGGTGCAATTACACCAAAACGAGCCTGCTATGTACCTGCCCGCTCCTCAGCTCCAATGCACGATGYGGATTTGCACATAGGGGCACGGAGATGTCTTCTCTTCTCGAGAGGCACCAACACCCTCCTGGGACTGAACAAACGCATCCTGCCCGGCACGCCGGCGCAGCCACCGCGCCTGGTGCTTCTCCCAATTCAATCAAGCTCTGTCTAGTCTCACAGCAGGCAGCAGGGCAGGTCTGAGGTGCACAGCAGTATCTTGGCTTGCTTGGCGTGGAAACCGCTGCTGCACCCACCTGCATAAGCCAGGCGGGAGCTGCACAGCTCAGACTGGTGCACGGAGGGGCAACGGGAAAATATAAAGAATGGGAAAATGGGGATGCAACAGACCAGCAGTCTGCATAAGGTTTCCATAACAAAACGTGCTGTGCTTGGGGCTATTCTCCCAGGAAAGCGCTGGAAATAGCATCTTTTGAGGCATCTCGGTGCTGAAGAGCCTCACGCGTGGCGCTCTGTAAGGACAGCAGCTACAAAGCAGTGCTGAGGCTCTGGAAACGCGAGGAAGTGAAGGGGAAAGGAGGCCCACCTGGCGCACGGGCGCTTTCGAGGAAGCAGACTCGTGGCCCTGGCGAGCAGCACAACCTCCCCGAGCTCAGCCCAAACCTCCCCTCGCTGCACCGAAAGGCACCTGTCCGCATGGCTGACAGGCTGGAAAACACCCCAACGCTGACATGGAGAGGGCTGTAGCACAACCGGGCCATGAGATCAACCCTTTCCCCTTTCCCCAGCCCACGGCGCAGCAGCACTTTTCCCCCCGGCTTTCACGTTCGCACGCACACAGAGCTCCATGTCTTCCCACACTCGCGCCAGTGTCATTCACGTTGCAGCAAACGTTTCTGCTGGGAGGGCAGGGAAGGAGCTGCAGCCCTCGCACATCTATCTCTGTCTCATCGTCTCCTGTTCTGTGCCCTTATAATCCTAAAGGAATCCTCTTCTGAAAAGAAAGATTAGCACACGCTTGTACAGGAGCATGCCTTCGCTCACAGGCTCCTAATATTCCCCAGTAGCAAAATTCAGATGACAGGCCCTGCATTTTAATACGCTGCAGATTTATGACCCAGGGACAAGCGAGGCAGGCGGCAGCGCACGGCGCAGGGCTCGTTCAGGGCGAGCAAGAGCCCCGCACAGGCTGCAATCCCAGTGCTGAGCAGCAAATGCAGCTGCAAGTGCCGCACGGGGCAGTTAACCAGCTGCCCAAGCGCCGCTGTGACGCGGGCAGAGCGGCTCCATCTACACTAATGTCAACCTGGAGTTAAGGCAGCAGCCCCGGCCGAGCCCGAGCTGCGTCCGTGTGGCAGAGACAAGAGCCTGGTGGAAGGAGCAGGGCTGCGGCTCCCCTGCTTGTGCTGCCACCTTACCCCTGAACCACAAGGCTGGGCTTAAAAGCCATCCAGGAGCAGCCGAGGCAGGGGAGCGATGCTGTTGGCAAGGAAGTTACTGTCAGTATTTCCCACGTGGATGCTGGCAGGAGCTGGGGTTAGACCTCGGCTTTGGTGCAGTCGCTACTTTCTGCAGAGCTGTAACGGGCCCAGGAGACCAACCACCAGCAGCACCTGGGCTCCATAAACCCGAAAGGAGAATCCCAGATGCCTCTGGGCCTGGGCACTGCACTGGAACAGCCCCCTACCAGCTCACAGAGGGGAAACTGAGGCACGGGACACTCACCTGATCTGCATCATGCCACGCAAGGAGAGGCAGAACAAGTCTCCACAACTCCAAAATCTGAGAAAAGATTCTGTTATGGTCTATTTTTAGCAGTAGAGAAGCAAACAGAGCATGTAATAACAGCGCAGCCCGGCACAAGCACCGTTCACCAGCGGATCCCGCGCTCGAAAGCAGCGGCTCCGCTGCAAACCCTGCTCTTGAGACCGGGACTGCGATGGGAAGAGGCTCCATTCACACAAAGCAGATTGAAGGGGAAGGGGGCGAAGGAAACCTGATTAAAAGGCAACCCAAAACCTGATTAAAAGGCACCCCCCCACACACACACACACACCCTGCAGCCTCGTTGGCCTCAAGGATGAGGAAGATCAGGAGCACAGCGAAGCATTTGTTCCTGCTCAGGAGAGCAATTACCATGGCTCTTCCATATTTATCAGGGAAGGATCTGGTCAGGGACACGTGGCAATAAAAGTACCTTGGAGGCCTTGAGTGCCCAATGTCGCGAAGCCAAGGCCTTCGCCAAAAATAAAACAAACCCTTGCAGAGGCCAAGGAGACTCTGAAGGGCATTCGTTTAAAAGCAGACTGGGTTTCAGGAATAACCTGCCTGGATTTGCTTCTGTTGCCTTAAAGAAAACAATATATTAAAAAGGGGGAGCTGCCCCACAGCAGCTCTGCAGGCAATGTATCTTGGCAGAGGCTGCAATGGGCATCCTGATATATATATATATATATATACCAACAGATATATATCTATTGGGGATGCTCAGCTATCGGGAGGAAGGCTCCGTTATTCCTTCCCACTCCCACACGGACGCAGCTTTGCTTAAAGAAAGCACTAATCTCTTCAGAGATTGCGCTGCTAGAATCTGCAATCGATAGCTCAGCTTATCAAAGGCTATTTCTCAAGCAAGATCTAACCTTGACAACGCAGTCCCTGGTTATAAATGTTACCTTTGATCAATAACTGTCACAAATGCATTAGAATGATCAGTTAAACCTTGTAATTTAAGCCATATTTTATTGCTTCCTGCACGACTCTCTCCCTTCTCGCCTCAACACGGAAAATACATATATTTTTTTAAGAGCACAATATTTTAGAGGCTCTGCGAAATTGGCCATTGCTCATGGAGGCCTCATCTTCCTGCACTCGCCTGAGCAGCCTCCTGTTGTCCCGTTTTCCCAGGGAGGGAGCTCGAAGGAGCAGGGCTCAAACTTGGGCATCACCCATTAAAACCCATGGCTGGTGACAGAGCGGCCGGGAGCTGCTTTGGGGGGACATTTGCTGGTCTTGCAAACATCCCGGCTGCGAGAAGGCAGCTGCAACATCCAAATTCCTGGAAAAAATCAGGAATAAAGTTACCCAGGAGGCTGCTTGGGAAGGCAGCGAGGCGAAGCCCGTGGGTGGAGACAGGGCAGCTCAACGTGTCACCACCCAGGGCCTCAGCAAGTTGTCAAATCGCAGCAAATGTCACTGCTAGACCGCAGAGCTCAGCGACGGCCGCCCGTAAAGGTGACTGTGCAGCAGGGACCGGCTCCCTCCAGCGCCGGGTCTGCCCGAAGGCAAAAGAAAGGTAAAAAACCAGCTCCCGGGTAATTCATTAAATCACTTGAGCTCGCTCCTGACTTTAAACACATGTAAATATCTGAGGAGCAGAAAACACGCTGTAAGCCCATATGCCGGGAAGGATGTGACAGCTGATAACTCCTCGCGGCTTCTCTTCGAAAACCAGCTTTCGAGCCAAATTAGCTAGTGGCATATAAAGTAAAAGACAGCCATTTTACTTATATTTTAGCGCTCTCAGACTAATTACATAAAAAAGCCACTGTGGAACAACCCACACAAACAGCCTTCACTCACAAAAGTGGTGAAAGGAGCGGGGAACAAAGGGCTGTTGTAGGGAACGGGCTTGACCGAGCAGGGCTTGTGAATGAGGGCTGCAGGTGGGCCCACACCGCGCTCGGAAAGGTCACAACTCCCATTAGCACCAAGGGGAAAAACCTGCTGCCAAATCGCGCCTCTTACCGTGCCCTGCACGTAAGATGTGACAAAAACCCCACAAATTCCAAAGTGATTTTGAAACAATAGGAAACACTATTCCATGGAAGTCAACTGGGGTCCCGACTCCACCGAAGATGTTTGTGCTGCTTTTTGATGGAGCCACTAGAAGAAAAAACATACAGACTCTGGCATGTTTTTAACTTCCTTCTAACATGTTTTTACTTCAAAGCCATATAAAGAGCACTRGACTCATGGCACCAGCTTAGTATCTACAGCACAACTTGGCAATTCCTTTGCAATCTCGCTTCGAGCCCTTATCTGATTTTCTGAATGATTAAGAAATCTTCACACAGTATTTACAGCCCGAGCTAAACTCCACCCCAGACAACACACTGTGTCACCGGTTTACAGCAGGTCGTAAAAACCAGAGCGTGCTTCGAGGTAGTTTTCCTCGGAGTAGATGGCTCTGGAGCAAACCACTAATGAAAATACAAGCTTTATGCTAGGGAATGAGCACAGCATTCCTGCTCTATTTGTACTCTTTCCTCTCAAGATGTTCCACATGTTCCAGGGAACCTTCCCGCATCTCTCCTGCTCTCCAGCACCCCCAGAGATGCTCTGGGGACACGGGACCCTTCGCCCATCGCCCTGCGAGGCACGGCCAGCCCGGCGCACACAGCCGGCCCCGCTCCTCCGGACGCCTTCGCACGGCCACGTTCAAAGTCCCAAGTCCCAGCGCAGGCTCCATAACCTGAAACCTCAATTACCTTCCTCTTTTTCTTCCTCTCCAGCAGATCCCGCAGGAAAGGTGCCATAAACAGCCCTGCTGCAAAGGCACTCGGTGGGAAATCCCATCAGTGCCAACGACGGTGTCGGGTCCGAAACGGCGGACACGATCCTGGAGCAGCCCTCAAGCTCCCCCCTTTCCCTTCCCTGAGCGAGCAGCATCTCTGGGATTTTCCTCCTCATTCGGGAAGCGTCTTGCCCGCTAAACCAGAACAGAGGCAGTGCAAGACACAGCCCAAGCAAACCACTGAGCCTCAAACCTGATTCTGTGCTTAGAAAACACAGGAAAAGGAACCAAATGGAAGAGAAACGAGCTGCACTGGTTAACAGGAGTTTCTGAGCACTAGAGTAACAAAAGGCTTAGAAAATACAGAGTAGTCCTTCCTGCTCAGGATATTTATGTACAACAGCAACCCAGATAAATCACCTATACAAACCTCGCATCCTGTGCAGATGCAAATAAAAAGGCAAAACCTTTAGATTACTGTATCTTAAACCTGTATTGTATTCCTGCAAGAAAAGCTTGAGAAAGGGAGGTTTTCAAAAAACATGTGCAGCAGAGGGGAAATAAAAGTTGCATGATTTTCATTACCAAATTTCTTTAGGATCTCTTAAAAACGTTTCCCTTAAATTTTTGTTTTAATGACCAACTTGTGATGGGTAACAAGCTGGGCAAAATAATCAAATCGTATTGCAGGAGGAGCATAAAGAGCAGCTAAAGACACCAGGTGCTAAACTGTCCYGCTTGTCCCGTAACAGCGGGTGCAGCCGCGGGAAACAGAGCCCTCCTGGCCCTGGCACTGCCCGGCTGCAGCAGCTCCTTAGCTGCAGGAAAGGAGGCACCTTAGGGCTCTCCCCGGCACGCGGGAAAACCTTGGGAGAACTCGGCCTTTCTCCAACAGCCGCAGCTGTCAGCGGGCCGGGAAACCCGCAATTAGAAGCAAGCCCCAAAGGRCGGTAAGAAGTTACCCTGGTGCTTCCTCTGCACTGGTGGTGGCTTCTCTCTGACTCATCGTGCGGGAGGAGAAAAGCTTTGTGTCTCTGAAGGTTGYTTTTTTCACCCCCTTTTTGCAATACAAAACAAGAAAAGTTTTGTTTTGGGGGCAGATTTATTCTGGGCGCATCCACCCGCCCTTCACGACGGGAATGGAGGCGCTGSCTGTTCCCGAAAGCCTCCTTCACCCGGCTGCCCGGCAGGCCCCGCACAGCCAGGGAATTCGGTTCTGAACTGCCCACAACCTCCCGCRGATCCTCGGCTTTCCCACTCCTATGAGCTCATCCAGCTCCGCATTCGCCAAGACCCAAGCTCCTCATGTGATGCGAATAAGCAAAAGGAGAAAAAAAAAAAAATCAACACTATCTTATGCTCTGTAAAGTTGCAGTAATAAGTTCAAGAGGAAAAACCTGATGAGATGCGAGGTGCCGCACTGCAAGCCTGTGGCTCCCGGTGTTGCACCCGGACACGGAAACCTCGGCTCGCTTTTGGGAAAGACAAACGAGTTTTGGTTCACGCAGCTGGGAGCAAAGCGAGTGCATCCCGACGCGAGCCCGGATTCCTTCACTGTCTTTATTTCCAAGCCTACGCCGTGAGGCTTTTGACTTAGCTCTTCAGGGGCTTGACGCAGGGGTAAAAACACRGGCTAAGGGGCAGAATCCCTTCAACGTCAGCGTCCRAACGCGATCCGGGCTCCCAAGAGCRCCGCGTAAYGCRGGGAGCGCRTCAAGCCCCGCGCGCCGCCGCACACAGCGCCCACTGGACGGCGGCTCCTCCTAAACTCAACAGCCACTCGGGATTAAATGAAACCAGGAAAACTGACGTTGCTGCTCAGGCAACTTGAGAGCAACGCGGCGGCCCGGGAGGCGCTGCCAGGCACCCGCCGCCGGAGSCGGGCGTTTTTGCTACGGGTAAATACCAGGGTGCGCCGGACGCACGGGGAGCCCCACGCGCGGCGAGGCCCCGACACGGCGGCGCGCGGCGCCTTCACCTCAGGGAGCCGCCRAGGCGGCGACACGAGGCCTTCCCCCGCACCCCACCCCCGCTCGGTCCCCGCGGTACCTCGATCTTGTCGACGCTGCGCGCGCAGCCCACGACCTTCATGCCGTGCTGCACGAGCGCGCGCGCC
>NW_020455755.1:1603452-1621530 GCF_003342845.1 Nothoprocta perdicaria
AGGCGCCCGTGACGAGCGCCACGCGCCCGGACCAGCGCTCCATGGCCGCGGCCCGGCCCGGCCCCGCCGCCGCCGCCGCGCACAATGCGCCGCCCGGCCCCGGACACGCCCACGAGCGCCGCGGGACACGCCCCCTCCGTGAAGATGGCCACGCCCCCTCCGCGGGGCCGGTCACGCCCCCGCAAGGGGGCCGCGCCCCCTACCACAACCACGCCTCCAAATGTAGATGACCACGCCCCTTTGTCGCAACCACGCCCCCTCCACGGCCACGCCTCCTGTTACAGCCACGCCCCCTGCASCTGGTACGCGTTGAGGGTGCCGGGTCTCTGCAAAAAGTATTGAAAAATCATCTTTTTTTTTTTTTTTCTCTCTCTATCTCTCTTTTCTCCCCTCTTCCTAGACTACTTCTGCTTCTGTGTTGCTGCAGGCAGAAGGATATGGCTAATAAGTGCAGCACTATCTTAGCTAACTGGCATCAACACTCGTCCCAGGAATATTCGCTCAGATCACAACTACCTCCCTGAAGCTACACAGACTGAAAGGGGAGCTCTCCCTCTGCATCAAAGAGCAAGAATTCAAACTGCTGGAAGTGAGTGGTTAAAGCAGAAACTGTACGCCAACTTTTACTATGCATATTAATAAATATTCTTTATTTAAATTTTGCACATTGCGCTTTAACATATTACATCCAAAACATTTTGCCAATGGATGTCTACTTTGTAAAATCTTATATTCAGCTCATTGTCATTCTGTACAGAATTATAGGTACAACATTACTTTGCCACTAGTTTGCTTCTTGTAAGTCTCACAGTAAGAGAAACATTTAATGAAAAGAGATGGTTTAAATTATAAGAGAGGCTTGCACAGCTACTCAACTAAAGATACAAGCCTGGAGAAAGAACAAAATTAATGAAGTCACCTCCACCAGCCTCCCCCCAAAGAAAAACAAGAAAAAAAAATCACATTAATTTAAGATAAAATTTTGCCATAAGTCACTAAATTAAGTTTTAGAAAGAGAAGGCGCAGTAGTCATCTTGAGAATTTCAATGAAAGACAGAGCTATTTTATTGTATTTAGTTTGCTCCAGCCGTTGTCAACCAACCGTTACAAATGGGCCTCTTGTGATCATTTAAGCGGCAGTATTTATTAAATTTCTCCTTCAGATGCTGTCGGTATTGTTCTCTATTGCTGTAAAAAGACTTGTTGTTTGCCATAAAGGACTGTATTTCATCTTGTGAGATAAAGATCTCCTCATCAGAAGTGCATTCAGATTCATCCTACAAATGAAAACAAGGACGTAAGAACTCGAGCCCTCCTATACCATACACCTATACCATACACCTGTCCTTCATTTTCACATGGTGTCCGTAGTTGTTCAGAAGACGTAATCTTCATATCACACCACCACAAGAAGTCTTAACTTGTTAATCCAGTCACTTGAATCACAGCGCTCTGCTACTTCTTGAATAAGAGGCAGCCTGGAGTCACGACCTCTAGCAAAATTACCTTCGGTCTTAGCTAGTTTCCACTGGGAGAGGAGAGCTTGTACTGGATGTTCACATGCAGTACGTAAAAGCAAGGAGAAGGGGAAGGAACGGAAGAAAATTGTCTATGGAATCTGTGCTGGGATTTGAGACAGGAAGGCAACAATAATGCAACATTTCAAGACATAATACAACTGTCAATAACGAATACTGATAATACAACTAAGTTGCAGCAATAAGCAATTCCTCCTTCCTTGCAAAGCAACAGAATTACTTACTTTACAGAGAAARTGTAAAAGCAAACAAACTAAATGCCAGGAGAGCAGGCTATGAGCCTCTGGCTCAGATATGTTACTTGCTGCAAGAGTTCTTCATTGACATTTGAGTTAAAAACCTCCACCCCAATGATTCCAAGCTACAATTTAAAAGCCGGAGTAAGTGGTTACTTACAAGGAGTTCCACTAAGCTCTTGGCACCTTTTCCAGTATCAGGAACAAGTGACGTTTCTGTGGGTTCAGCAAACTGTGACACATTTTTCATATGCTCAAACCAAGGCAACTGCTGCCCGCTTTTTTCTGAGCTACAGCAGCTTTCAGCATGTGTGTCTTTGGTCTTATCACGATGAAACTCTGTGTGCATATTTCCTGAGGTCTCTCTGTTACCTGGATCTGCAATACAGCTTCCAAGTTTCTGCATCTAAAAGTGAAAACATCTGTAGTCAACTACCAGCCAGATTAAAAATGAAAGAATTCAAGTTTCAGAAGGAGGTGAGAGGGGGGAAAAAAAAGCAAAAGAGTGCAAAAATATTTTGTCAATGAAGACTTTGCTTAATTCACAAGAGGCGTGGGAGGAGAGCAGCACGTTAATTCACAAAAATTTATTCTAGGAAGGACTTCCATTACAAAAGTTTGCATGGAGACAACATAGATCTTCTATGACATATCATTTGCTAAATTAGTCACCATCCAAATTGGAGATATGGTTAGCAATTTTACAATGCATGCAACTAAAAAGTATTGTGATGTAAGCTAAGATCCTTACATGTTCATTTTCACACTTCAAAGTTTTACTTTTCTTTTTCTTCTTTTTGTTTTTGCCTTTTGTGTTCTCTTCTGAATTAGCCCAACACTCCACACAGCTATCTCCATCCTCCTCTTTGTCATCACAGCGATGGACACATGAATCATCTCCTGTAAGAGACAGGGAAATGCATTCTCAGATACACTTTTTGTTTTGTACACTAAAACAATATTAAACTCTTGCCAAACCTACCATTTTCATCATGGTTACAAATGCCTTCCGTGCAGGCCACATCTGATCCCTCTCGAGATCCTGTTTCACTGCCCTCCATGCTAGATGAATAGCCACAGTCACTACCATTACAATGTGGAGACAAACCTGAGATGAAGTGAAAAATTACCGTCATCTCTAGCAGCTTTTACACATTCTTTATTAATACCTCTGCCAACAGGTGTTTCTTTAAATGTAAGAAAATAAACATTTTAGACCTCTAACTTTTTTAGAAGATTATCTGAACACCACTACCAGATGAATGAGTTTTAAAATGTGAAATTATGAAATTTGACATACCTTTCTTTATTTTAGGTGAGCCTAATAGGGTACCACTACTAGGACAGGTGCAAGAAGTGCTTTCATTAGTAACAATTACTTCTACACAATTGTTAGCCTCTTCTGCGCTACCGCAGGCGTTGCAACTATTTTCGATGAAATCTGAACTTTCCTTAAAACAAACAAACAAAAAATGCTGGTATTGAAAGTAGCTCAGCCAGCACCTTTCAAAAGAATAACCTTTCCGCGAATAACAACAGCCAACAGTGACTGATAATAGACACTTTCTTATGATTCTTCAGAAGTAAAAGACAATTCCAATTCTCTACTTTCCGAAAACACAATAATATGATCTGCAGTTAGCAGAATTTTAGTTTGGCCAAGATGTAGAATGATAACTAAATTTATTCATCAACCTGTTTAACCAAACACACACAAAAAAAGCTTCTCTAAAAAAAATTAACAGTAGTTGTCTTTGATTAGCATTTGAATTGGCATATTAGAGTGAACTTTAAGAAATGAAAATCCAAAAGACATTCTAGCATACTTAATCACATAGATTTAAGATTAAATTTATGACTTAAAAGAAACCAAAGAGTTCCAGCCAAATGTTTACAAAAAGACTTCACTAATCTGAAAAAGCAGATTCCAGTAGTTACCAAAACCAGTTCCCAGAAACAAAATACAGTAAAAGCCTCTTRAGCATTCTAAAATTCAGTACAGAGACGAGAAACAAAGCACCACATTAAAAGTCTAGTTATCTAGCACCTGTTAGCAGACACTAAGAGTTATCAATGTTTACCTTGGCTTGATTTATTTCCTTCTCTTCTGTTGTCTGCAAAGGAGCAGGGACCTCACACACACACTTATTTTTCCGCCTGTTCTTTCGTTTTTGGCGCTTCTTCTCTTGTTTAAGCTCTCGTACCCTTTCTTCTTCTGAAAACTCTTCGCAGAGCTGTTCCAATCGACTAATACCCTGCACTTTTTCCACAGCCATCTGTTTACAAGATTTTAGATCTATTTATAGATTTTAATCATAACTCAAGCTTTTACATTTATAAAGAAAAAGGAGAAGGAAAATAACTAACAACTACTTTTTATGTTAAAGTCACAGCAACACAACTATCGGTACCAGAAGAAAAACTGTCCATTCACATTTAGTCATTACACACTCTCTTTCAGCAGTCTAAATGTACATAGGAACATTTATTTAACTTAGGGCCCACATTCACAACTTTTAGTCAAAAGTAATGCACTTTTGTGGATCTGTATTTACACGATAGACGCTTTAATTATGTAACACAACACAGGGGAGAAACACAAATCTTCYGCAACTTTCCGACTAGGACAACCACTGAAAAAAGTCAGATCACTTAACTGATTTTTAAGCACTCAAATTTTTAAGGTGTAGGTAAGGCAGAAATACAGTATGCACCTAAATTCATATTAATGAACAGCAATATGCTCAAAACAGGTACAGATATGTCTGAAAAACACACCACCACAAAGGCAATTACGTGCCACAGTACGTCTAGTCCAACACAATTTCTCTTTTTCTGTTACTATAGAAGTAATGAATTTCCCCAATTCCCCAATTATGAATATAACAAGCAAAAAAGGTGAAGACACATCTACTGATATTTGTGTAAAATATACCTAGGGAATGTATTAAATAAATTCATCAGAGTTCTGTATAAAGTTCCAGAGCAGAGAGTTACAGGAAGTCTCTGAAGTTAGCCACGGAGCACTCCGAATGTCAGATTTAGCAGTCGTAGCTAATTCAAAAGCACATCCCCCATTTTTACTAATTACTCAAACTGTTGAACTGCTTAAACCTGCTGTAGCCAGAGCTGCTTCAAGAGCTAGAAGTAGCAGTAACCTCACTGTAAATGAAAAACAGAGAAAATCCTGCACACCGTAGTGTGTGTTAGGAGCAAAAGCAAATGAGTGCCCATCTCCAGYGTTTCAGGACACTTCACTGCAGATCGCAACTCTGCTTTAATATATATTGCTATTATACAGCTGCTGCCTACAGTTAACAAGGGATAAAACGCAAGACCTGGAAAGCTCCTTCCCTCCCAATGTTAGCAGAAAGCAGAAAAAGAATTTAGTGTAAATGCACACAGTTATTACAGTACTACAGGTGCACGTTAGATTTGCTACCTCAAAGCTTTTGCGTAAAGCATCGACGCCCAGGTAGAAAAGCATCTGCCAYGTTTGTTCCTCAGCTCGCAACTTTTGCCAGATTCGGTGCAATCTTTCATAAAGATGAATGCCCAGGCAGGTCAAAACTTCTTCTTGGGCTATGTCTATTGTCTTGGCATGTCTTTCTCTTCGTCTAAAGAAAAAGTCAATCCAAAGCATGGATRCTGTTAAAATAGCTGGAAGTCTACCAAAAGAGCAAAGCAGTTTAATGAAGTATTTCTTAAATGTACAACTGAAGATGTGTTTGCATGAACAGCTTTTTTAAATCAACTGCTACTGTGCTGCATGCAGATGTAAAATAGAAAAGACCAGGTCAAAATAAATAATAATTAGGAAACCACTACTTTCCTGACATATTCATCTGTGCAACGCCCTGTAAAGCTGTGCTACTCCTTCCACCCTGCGACTTCCAAGGGCATTACACTACCAGCCTCTGCTTACTGTTAGGAGAGGGTATCTGCAGAGTTTTAATGTCCAAGAGAAGCAGCCATTYAATTCCTAGAATATTTATTTTATAGCAAATATTTCAGCTTCCTGGACACTGTGTCAGTGTCAGTTAAAGTTCATCAACGCGCATGTAAGTTCATACATACTCACCTTGCAACAAAGTGTTTCAGTACTAATCTGTATCTACCATCTGTTAAGGAAAATAACTACAAAATGTTTTTCCCTCCTAGTCACGCAACTGTGACCTAGTTGTAAATTAAGCTCAGAATGGTATTTTTCATTAAAGAATTTTAAGATGCTAAAATAAGTTCAGAAACCAATACAATAAACGAATGGCTACAAAATTATGTTGAACACTTGGCATTCAGTACAACTTTCACCCAAGGCTCTCTTTCTATTTCACGTATTTTGAACACTTCAGTGAAAAGCGGGTAGCTCTAATGACTGAACAAATGAACTAGAAAACATTTAGCAATAACTTTCAGTCTCAGCATTAGAGCTAAATATACTTTAAAGTTAAAAGCATATATAAAGTCTTCACTATTTTGAAGCACTACCTTGCAAATATACTTCAATATAAATATTTACATTCAGAAGTTTAGCACACAGCAGAGGCAAAAAATCACTTTTGCAAAATACATTCAACAATAAAATAAAGAAGCAAAGCGCTAGATAGCCCACTCTAGCAAATTACATACTCATACCCTCCTGCGAACTCTGGTTCAGCTCGACCCAGCAGGTGTGCAATGAAATCTGTCTCGCAGCAGACGTGTATGTGACGCTCGTGGGGACAGCAGCGCAGGCCCTCGTAAAGTGCAGCGCAGTAGCCCTTTTCTTTGCTGCAGTCTAGCTCACCAATAAGAATATTGTAGGCCCGAAGTACTTTATTTTTGCAGTCAGTGCAAAACCTGTATCAAAACAGAACATAACACAACTGAATTCTTTTTCAAGCAGAAATTTAGAGCAGCCTAATCTAAGTTACAACATACTGAGCTACGCAATAGTACATGCTGTATTTAAACTAAGTTTACYGATGTTTATGTTACTTCAAAAGGTAAAATAGTAACACTGGGAGTAAGCCATGTAAGTTTATTATATAGACAACCTATGATATATTGTAAGTCTTTATATGAATTTTCACATTCCAAGGCATAAATCAGATAATGGTTAATATGAAGAAATTTATGGAAGGGTATATAATTCCATATTTGTTCAAAAATCAGGAATTTGGCAGTGAAATCCATTTTAGTACAAGCCGGCACAATATTCCTCAAGTAGCACACTCCAGGTTACTTTACAGCAATTAAATATACTCGAGTGACAAACAATGAGAAAAAAAGTTCTCTTTGTTGCCTGCTGTGCAAGATTCCTGTTTCAACTACTACAAATCTCTTTTAAATATATTTTGCATTATTAGGTTACTACACAGGCAGCCAAATGAAGTTTACTCATAACACAATGTATTCAGCTTAAACATGTGATAGCTCAAATAGCTATACTACTCTTTTATTAGTTATGAAGTCAATTATAATTAAAATAAAACCAGACTAAGCTCATTCTCTTTTAAAATAGTAGCCATCTTCAAGAAGCCACAAAGTTGCTAGCTATATTACTCTAAAAATGCGAGGCAGACAAGCTGCTCACATTTAACTTTCAGCTTGAAAAGCTTGCTCTTCGTGTCATCTCTGGAGAGGGCTTTTTCCTTCCCTATTTTGTCCAGTCACATGACAATATAAAGTGAAATATATTTTGATGTCTGATAGACATAAGACAACAGGCTAATTTATGTGCTGGAAGGAAATAAAACAGCAGGATTACTGCAGGTTAGCGTCAGGAATTCTGCCAACAAAATGTTTAATGTCACAGAAGATTAAAAGTTTCCACACTTTGTTTCCAAAGTGTTATTTCCACCACCACCCACACACCCATCTGCGCCCCCACAGCCTATATCAAAACCTTGAGACTACTGGAAATTAAAACTTTTTCAGCAGTATGATAACTGCCATACACATGCAACAGTAATTTAGTGGCCTATTTTTTTCCTGCAAGAGAGAAGTAACAGCACTTGCACTTAACACCTGTTTTAAAAGTCATTTATAAGCAACACCAAGCCTAAAAACCTCCTCCTGCTTCCATCAGTTAACCTCACATTATTCTGAATTTGCATATATTCCCTAAAAACCTAGAAAACTGTTCCAATAGAATGGGCTACTTCTTTTAGAAGAAACAGCTCAATTACCATCACAAAAAAAAAAGGAGTTCTGTGTGTAGAAAACATCAACTTGAACATTGTTTTACTAAGAATATACAAACTGAATACTAATTTTGCACTGAAAGGAACCCAAGATTCCCTCTCACACACACAAGTTGCAAGACTCCTGTATTCCTATTAAAATATGATGAAAAATACATAAAACATACTCAACCATCAACAACAATTTTATAATTTAATCCTAACAAAAAAAAAAAAAAGCATGAAATTTACACATATTGATTCTCAAGAACACGCAGCACGTATTACCCAACATGAAGGCCTCTGGATTCTCTTACTGTACCTGTGTTTTCGTAGATATGTTTCTAATGTTTCTAAAAGACAACTAGAATCAATTAAAACTACTTCATCCCTGCATTCCTGGGACATGAGTTCCCACACATCCATCCAACAGCCCCTGCAAAAAATACAATAAATCGTAAGGAACAAATAGTGGACATTATTCTTTTAGGAGGAGGGTAAAAGAAGCAAAATAAAGCATCTTTAGTTTACCTGACTGCTCCCTGGAAAGGTCCATAGTGGAAAGTGATCCTACACTTGCTSTCCTTCCTGCTGTCTTCACTAGTTTTCTTATCTGCATTTAATTTCTCTGTACTGAGTGTGCTACTGCTCCCTTCACTGTAGCACAGTATTAAAAAGAAGTTTTAAACCTATACTATAGGTTACCAAGTCTACTACAAGCTCGTTATTTTTCCTAAAAAAATGCTACTAAAACACTTCAGTACTCCTTAATTTACTCTGAATAGTGTATTGGCTAAGCCTGGACTTCCAGAAAAGCTAAGGACAGCCGAGATACAAGTTTTTTTGTCCACGCTCACAGACCCAGAATCATAATGATTTTAAAACATAGCTTTTTTTTTTTCCCCCCCCTCTCCTCCATATTATAACCTGAAGCATAAATGCATATGAGCTTTAACATTTTTGGAAAATTGCATTTCAAATGRCAATTTAAGAAAGTCATACTTCCACATCTCTGTCACCACAGAGAAATCATTTAAAAACCTACACTTATCRTCCAAAACTTGTTAAGAGCTTTACCCTAAAGCTACATACATTTACTGTACTTGAACTTGTATACATCAGAAATGCTATTTAAAAAGCTTATATTTTGCTGCATTAAGAGTAAGTCATGTTTACATTGACATTGTTGTTGACATTTTATCTGAAAAGTCATTTCTGCTTAAGCTCATGCATAGGTAAAATAGAGTAGGAAAAAAACACTCCTATTTAATAATTAGTACTTTTAAGAGTACRTATTTATACTATTATCTCTGTAAATTGCCAGATTTGTATTTGCATGTTTGTTTCTGAGAAGTTAAAAGCTCCTTAYCCCCAAACGAAACAGAACAGTGACAGAGAATGTCAAGCAACTCTCAGGTGGCATTAGCTTGTATTTGTAATTAGAGAACTTACATAATTAAATGCACAATTACAACTCAGAGCTTCTCTTTTTGGTTGTTTTTTTAACAAACGGACTAACAAAGGCACAATTTGCCCAAAGACATTTTTTCGCAATGAAGATGAGCAGAAGCTTCAAATGGATAAACTTATTTTGTAATATCATCCCCTATGACATCTCCCTGYCTAGGCTGTTAGCACATTTGCTTCCACTCCAGGCAGCAGATTTTACTTGGAGAAATATCAGTACTGATACACCGTGATCACTTCAGCAGCATAATAAATGAATATTGACTGAGCAAGCGGAATGCAAGCCACACTTCCTAAGTAAACTACACTGACGGTCCACACATCATGTGACCACATAAAGCCCAAAGCTTTACTTTTAATACATTAAAATATTGTTCTTCCACACATTACTATTAGCCTGTCACTGTYCAAAATACTACAGTGATTTAGTCTAGCATAAAGTGAGCAAATAAAAGCAACATGATCTATTCTTTCAGTTTCGCATTTATTTTGTTTGGCCAAAATGGTACATAGATTCCAGCATACACATTTTAAAATAGAAATAATTAAGATTACCATAAGCAAAATGAAGAGGTTTAACACTTTCATAAAGCTTCAAAATTACTTTTTCTTTCTTCTTCTTGTATATAAATCTATAKATTATTTTATTAAATATAAGCTTTAAACCAATTATATGAAACATCTGTAAATAGGAGATAATCACTATCTACTACTATTCTCAAGGAGTGCAAGTAAAATGAAGTGTCAAATTCCACATGCCTAACATCTCAGGGGAATCAGTCTAAACCCAAAGAGACTAAAGTCCACACAGAAAATTACAGGCCCTGAAACTGTAAACCCCAAACAATCTTTGACAGCCTGCATGCTTAACCAGAAACAGAACACAAGCGACTAGAAAAATGTCAATATGCAACAACTWACCATAGTGGTTCAATTCACTGGTCATCACCTCATTAAGACAAYGAACAAGATGCACGCCAGGCATTAATGCTGCCCAAAATTCCTGGGCATTCCTGTTCTTCTCCCTCACAAAACTTTTGAAATCTACCACAGCACAAATGGTTTGGACACTTCTACTCTGGCAAGCAAACCTCACGTGTAAGAACTGATCTCTGTGCTTAAGAAGTAACAAGTATCCGTAGTTCCATTCCTTAAAYAGTAGTTCCATATTTTAGATTGGATTCTGCACATTAAGCTTACCCCAAAGGTTTTGGTTTGTGCGTGTCCAGGGAGTGTAACTGACACCTCTTGTTCTTCTTGCTTTTGGGAATTGCATCTATCATATCATTCAGTTTGGACCTACAGAAAAATGCCAAAAGTGTAACTTTAATAGCATGAAAATATAATAATCCACAAAATTTAAAGGCAACAATTCAGCTCATGTGTCAGAGTACTCTAATGAACACTAAATCTAAATATTCTCTCCACATCCTCAATTACTTTTACTGTTTACTCATTATGAGCCACAAACTTGTAGCAGTCCAGGAAAGTAAAATTAAGATTGTTTCCACCCTTATATACTCTACAACCTAAAATAGCTACTACATGATTTTACTTCATAAATAATAAAACTGGAACAATGACAACTAGTGAAGTACTAAGTGCAAATTATCTGTTCCAAGTTATACCTGTCTTGGCTTCCAAATCTCTCTCCCCAGCTCTGCACTAACCTCTTCGCACTGGCCTGCTAAGTGGAGCACGAAGCAGCAGGAGCTGAAGCCAGCTGGAAGGCACAAGCACCCTGTGGTGAGCAGTCGCTGTCTGCTCTGTTGACAGCCGAAAAACAAATGGCACTGAGGCTACATATTGTGCTAGCCAAACGCAGAGGGTTTCCCTTCCCCAGTGTTACTGTTCTACTGTTCTACACGTACATGTTCTACTATGTACATTGTCTACTCAGAGTAGAGGGGTGAAGAAGCCTTTTTTTCCAGAGATCATGGAAAACTCACTGCACCTATTTGGAGACTAATGGCTAAGCATTTTAATACCGTCATCTTTCAGCTGCCATCAGAGCACTGCAACTGATAATACAAAAGATGAAGTCCTTTGGGTTTGGTTATTTTTTCTCCAGGTTAGGCAGACCAACAACTAGATTAACCTGACTGTATAAGACAGGCATGAGCTATCAGACGAAAACCTGCAATGATTCAGTATCTCTAACATGGAAGCTAACGAAGAACAACGTATGCAGAAGCTGCTTCTTCCTTTCCCCAGATGATAAGAGTGATGTGAAGGGTTTTAAGATAGTTGTGGGTTTAACTTACCCGTGCACATAAAATAGTGTATAAAGCTTCTTTGCATCAGTCATACAGCTTCGAGTTACAGAAAGAACCCCCTTTGGCCCTACTGTTAGGGGCTCAAGTGCTGGATTTCCAGACTCAACAAGTTGAGAAAACAGACGTTCCACGCTACGACGACAGCCAACACACGGGACCAACTGTGAAAGCGCACTCAAAACTTCACGTGATGTCACCATCATGGCAATATTTAGATCCTGTTGTTTAAGCATACTATGACGCTAAAAAGAGAGCAAGAAATAAAATAATTATTTTGGAGATCTTGAACTGTTCAAAGATTTCTCTGCYTTTAACTGCATTCCCTTTTTAAAATATACTTTAAATGGAAACTCTGTACAGTGCTCAGAGATGCAGGTCAATCTCTTACCACATATCACCTACAATACTTCAGGTATAAACAAAAGCATGCAAAATAATATGACAGAAGTAATTCTCCTTCAAATCTTAGGGTCTGTTCTCAACTATTTTTTTCTCCTCTTGTTCTCTCCTCATACCACTCAAAGCATCAGATACTTTTTTTTCCCAGAGGAACAGCACATTTGTCCCATCTTTAGCATCAAAGAGCCCACTGCTCCCCCTGAGCTCTCACATAAAACTCCAAAAGTTTTTACTCTCTGTGCAACTCATTTTTACAACGGGCACATACGTAGGAATTTTCTAAACTCTTAAGCACTAGCTAATAATTTGCACATATGGAAATCTTTTTAAAAATGAACCTATTTGGATGAAGACATGTTTAGCAATACTTTTTGTGGAAGACTACAGGTCATTTCACATCACCGATCAAACAAATGAATTACTATTCAGTATTAAGTGTTTTAATGAGGAACATCCAATGCATGCTAATAATGAAACATTAAAGAGAACATCATCTAATATTTCTTACACCAATAGACACCTTTAAGARCCTCTGCTGCTTCCTCTGCCAAACACATCCACATATAGATAAGCACATAATTTCTATTTCTTCTTGTAACTGCTGAATTACAGACTTGGACCTCAACAACACTGAATTTCCAGTAGCAGAACTGCACCAAGGAGAGAGTCCCTCCTCCACACACTGAACAACACACCCACACTCAATATCAGCACTATCAGCACTTTCCAGCTCCATCCATAAAAGCAGCGTTGTCAGTGTATTAACTGTGAGCATGATTTTTCCCTGGTTATACAAAATACAGCTTTGCCAACACAATTGTATCTACACAGGGAACATTTTGCCACAATTGTATTTTCTGTGTTATTGTTATACAATACCCATCAAACACTCCTAATGTAGGAAGSACTTATTACAATTACTGGAGAGAGAAAGAAGAAAACACCACACAATACAGCAAAAATAAATAATCCTATGGAAAGTATAAAGGCACAAACTGAAAAATATCTCCACTTCATCTTATTTCAACTCGTATTATAACAGGTAAAACTATTATTAGATGACATTTAAAGTTTGTACTCCTAAAAAAAGGGCACATTAAATAATTTGTCAAGTGGTATTTACTCTTCAGCAATCCTTCCCTTTTCAGTAATTAACAATACTAGTGACAGCAGCAGTAAAAACAAGCTATTCTCACAACACAGCTATGCTTTATGGGTAGCATATGCCTGAACTGCTGCAGTCAAGATCACACTGAAGTACAAGCTGCCAGTTCTTTCAGACACGAAGGAGCACTTTTTTTTATTTGCAACAATTTTAACAGTGTTAGAGGTATTTGTTAGTGTTAGCAGAAAA
Source organism: Nothoprocta perdicaria (assembly GCF_003342845.1). NCBI lineage: Eukaryota > Metazoa > Chordata > Aves > Tinamiformes > Tinamidae > Nothoprocta > Nothoprocta perdicaria. The sequence continues at coordinate 1,616,887 of NW_020455755.1, forward strand.
GTTTCCATTATTAAAGTTACACAGGACCACAAAACTGTCTTTCACTATTGAGCTAAAAACTATTTATAAACTAGCCCATTACTTCTATCTCAGTACAAATCGTAAGAATTTGATCTTTAAGCAACACACACTTCAGTAAGCAATTCAAAAGCATTTTGAAACAAACTAAAATATATTTAGAAACTGGAGTTTCCATTAAGTATAAACTAGCAGTGACCTGAAGATGCACTTTTTAATGAGTTTCTAATTCCAATTAAAGGTTCAGCAATCTCTTCCTGTAGAGACAGCAATATACAAAAGCTGTGACGCACAGAAAATGAATGCACCCAATGCACTTTGATACCAATATTTAATTGTATATAGGTGATAACATATCTCAAGAAATTTGTTACTACGTATAGTGACAGCCTCCTGGAAAATTAAGCGCATAAACCTAAGGAAAGTAAAATCTGATACACAAACTTTTTTYAAAAAAGACTGATGGATTTACCTGAATAAACTGCTTCAATTGCRCACCGTTATTCTGATGTCCATCAAGGTTTAGCACATTATCAGGAAATTCCATCACCATCTATGTGAGAAAGAGGAAAAAAAATAAGCTTTCAGAGAGTCAAACACAGAGCGGTTAGTTTATTTTACTTTCTGGAAGGAGCACTGGGAGTGGAGAAGATGACAGAAAGGATGTTATATCCTCATTCTTTTCACATCTCAATATTGAAAGCTTGGAGAAGGATAAAAATAGCTGTTAAGATAGTGAATGTTTTACCAATTTAACTAAATGCTTCACTAATATAAGGCAGAGGCAGTCTATAAACTACAACCCTTAAAAAGCTATTTTATGATGGAGCAAAAGTTACTATATGGAACATCAGTATTACACTATTTACATCACTTGAAACCATGTCTCAATTAAAATAATTAAAAATAAATTACTGTATTTCAACACACTGAAATCCAGATTGATCCAAAAGCCTACCTAAATATGTAGAGCTATGAAGAAACAATCACTACACTTTAAYGACTTTCAGCCTAATCATTCAAAGCGCTAATTTAAAACCGTATTAATTCAAGATACTCCAAGGTATACTTTGTTTTGTATGACTGCAGCTGCAATTCTCAAGTGGCTCAAACTAAAACGTTAAGCCTACAGACAATGTGATTCCTAGTAGAGTAATTAATAATATTTCTTTTCCTTTACCAGGCAAAAAAAGGCATTTTTTTCAGGGTGAAAAAAAAAGTAAATTAATTTTGCAGTCCAAAATCTAACATAACACACACAGAAAAAAAAGAAATAAACCAATTAGGTGGAATGAAGTATAAATGACTTATTTGTCTAAACTGAAAAATACAAAACATTTTAACATGTTAAACAACAGTTTAAAATCTGAAAGATCAAGTAACGTTGAAATTAGACCTACTCTAATAGCAGTCAACTACAAAATGAAATTGTGTGATGAATTCTTCACTTGCCTCCACCTTCCTTTAATTGACTGGTAAAGAAAGAACTCCCTGCTGTCTTCACAATTGCTGACATTATCTCCAGAGACCTGATATATTTAGTTTTGCAGGCACTTGATGTTGCTCCAAAATAAACATCTATTCTYTAAGGCCAGAGAGCAAGGCAGTTTATGATCCACCACGTGCAAGAACTGCAACAGTAGTGCAGCTTTCCGGTGTCTGTGCAGAACAGCGCTGCAGWCGGTGCTAATTCTGACCTCTCCCATATTCCTCTCTCCGACTTCTCTTTCCATGCCTCTGGCCCCCACACACTTACCAGCAGCACTAGTTTTTGCTACAGAATTACAGGTTTCCTACACTGTAAATGTGATGTTCCTGAGGGGATGAGCTACGTGCAAGCAAGAGCAGTACTGGCTTCAACGMAGAGAAGAGATAATTACTCTTTTTCTCCCTTCATCTCCTACTATCAGGACCACACCCCTAGGTGCTTTGTACCACAGAGTGAAATTATCAAAGACCAAATTAATTCATGCATTGGGTTGATGAGATTTTATTAACCAGTTAAACATGAACCACCATCATGCCCTGAACTGAGGAAAAAATCCCCCATAATACCACATCAAATGCAATATCTTCTAGAGATCATAAAGGCTGCTTAAAAAAAAAAGGGGGGGGGGTTTAAATATTCAACCTTCCTTTAATTTCTAGTTGAGAGATAAGAAACAGAAAAGTAAGAGTGAACAGACTTAGTGGAGCATTGCAACTAAGCAGTTTCTACAAAGCAATGTTAAAAGTCTAAAGCGTTATAAAGCATTCATTTACTAATTTGCCACCATTGATTCACTCCTCCTAGATTCAAGGCATAGATTAAGGCTTCCAAATGAATAACAGAAATCAAATTGTCATAACGTGTTTAGCTTCTGAGAGTCTTAAAAGCGGTCAACACTACAAACAACACAATTTTTAAGCAAATCTAAAGAGATAATATTACGTTTCAAAAACAACTACATGGCTTATAATAGTTCTTAGGAATTTAAATAGCAAATTACAGAATTTGTTTAGACTCCAAGACAAGGGAGTTAAGTTCATTCACCTGTTTCTACAGCTTCACTAAGTAAAAAGCTKTCAGATCACCTAGAAATTCAAGTGTTTTTTAACAGAAAAGAACAAAAAAACGGATGCAGGACAACATTTCTTTATGGTGAGGATGACTTGCACTTACATAAATGCCTTTCATCCAGCTGGATACAAAAGTGGTTTACAGCTATAGGAACTTCTTCAATCACGACTATGGCTTTTCTCTGGTGTAAAAAGTAAAATGATAATGATAACATCGTGCAACTGCAGAAAGCCTGGGGCAGGAAGTTAAATTCCTGGACTATAATCACAAATACAATTTTAGGTCTGCAGAAGTCATCTATCTCATGCCCATTATAGCCAAATTTCTGCGCTYTCTCTTAAGCTTTTAAGTACAAAAAAAAATCCCTCAGAAGAGCACAGTAAATACTCCAGTTGRAAAACCTATAATGAATCATTTTTATTAGGGAGTGGAGGGAGAAAAAGAAATCTTAAAACTATATGGGGAATGAAGAGAGGAAGTAATACTCGAGGAGCAGACAAGACACCAGGACCTCACAGCGTTCCTAGGTAATGCTGGGTTCCCAGCTGAGCAGCCGCTGCAGGGGAGCAAGGTCTCACTTTGGACAGCTCACGGGGAAACCGCGCTGAGCTCACACACACACACACACACACACACACGTGTAACCACGATGGCAGGCCACAAAAACCAAATAAAAACCAGTGAAGGGGAATCTCGTGCATGCACTTATTTATGATGATGAAAACAAAAACACAGCAGGGAATTTCAAGCGTAGGAAAAACGTGAGAGACGTAGACAGACAAGCCTGAACAGCAGGACAGCAGGAATGGGAAAAGGTAGAAACTGCCTGAAGACACTAGTTTTTTCCCCTGAAAAATGGGAGAAATTATGCCACAAAGTTGATGAGAAATACAGCATGTCAGCCATTCTCCCATTTTAAAAGGTGAGGAGGTTAAAGCGGATACATTTTATATCACTTAAATAACACAACAGTTACCGTCACAAGACATATCACTGAAAGTAAGGGGATCCCAAATAAATAAGACACCCAATTATAATATTATTTTCAACCCATTATTTTTGCAAGCACTGAGGTAGGTAGAGGAAAAATCTCCTCCATTTGTTCCCAATTCACTGGGCCACTTCTGAACCTCCCTTTAAACAAGYGAGAGAGAGGACATGAGACCACAGAGCCTGCAAATTACGTTTATTTATCTTGCTCAGTGTTCTGGAGAAAACAAAATTCCAATAATTTCCAATTCACAAACGACACTGAAACTGCTAGATTTGTTGGCAAAAACACGGAAGCAGGTAGTGCCAGCTTTAAAATACATGTTTTTGGACAAAGCCATTAAGAACATGGTGAGTTTTTCCTTGCTCACTTAGAGATTGGATTAACTAGTCACGAAGYTGGACTTTAAATCCTCGTTCTTTATTAGCTGAAAAAAAAAAAAATGGTTTAGCCTCACGCTTAGGCTTGAATCAGCCTTGGAAAATAATTATAAGCAGACCGCGACGAGCAGCAACTTTCTCCCCACCCTGTTTTTAGCGGTGCAGAGGGAAAATAATCAGATTACAGGGGAAAGGCGGGTTAGGCCGCGGTCCCGCGGGGCCGGCCCCGGAGGCCCGCGCGGCGCGGAGGCCTCGTCGGGCGGGTGCAGCAGCAGCAGCGCGGCGGGGCCGCACTCACCGTGAGGGTGTCGTCGATGTAGAGCGGGATCTGCCGCCGCTCGAAGGGGAACTCCTCCTCGCCGTCCCTGCACACGGCCACGAGCCGCGCCATCGCCGCCGCTTCCTGCGCGCTCCTGCCAACGGCCGCGGCGTAAAGAGCGGCGCCGCCTCCGCGCCGCACTTTCAGCAGCGGCGGAGCGAGCCTGCTTTACGCCAGCGCCCGATTCGACACGCCGCCGCCRCCACCCCCCCGCCTCCCTCCGCGGGTCCCGGGAGCCCCTCGCCGCTTCACGGGCAGGGCGGGCGGCCGCAGAGGCGCTGGAGGGACCGCCGAGCAGGAGGAGGAGGTGGCGGCCCCGGCCGTGCGCGCCGGGTAAAGTCCGGCGGCCGCCGCCTGCCCGCCGCTGCCGGGGCCG
>NW_020455755.1:1622006-1627120 GCF_003342845.1 Nothoprocta perdicaria
CGCCCCGGGGTCACAAACGGCCGAACGGCCGCCGCGCTCCTTCCGCGACAGATAGTCCCGGGGGGGCGGGGAYTGGAACGGGAAGGGGGTCCCGTTCCAAAGCACCCACCAACGCGCCCCGCCGCCCCCGAGCTCCGCTCTGCCCGGCGCTACCGGGCAGCGGCTGCGCTCGCACGCGCGGACGCCCTTCCCGCAGCTCCGTGCTCAACCGCGCAGTGTCACTGAGAGAGCTGCCTCCTCAAACAGGCTCGGAAACGCTGCCTGCGGGCGCAGAGGGGCCTCCAACCTCTACCAAAAACACAACTACCCCCCAGTTTTGTGTGCATAGCGATCCCCCAGACAACCCGCTCGTGCCAGCCCACGTGCCATGCTCTTTCCCTGCAAGAAATACCTGTTCTCCAGGGCACAGAGGSATCAAAACAAGGTGCTGGCTGAAAAAAAAGTGTCTGAAAAAGACATCACTGGGGTGGAAGGGAAGGCACACTGCTCTAGGAATCAATCGTAAAAATAACTTTGGGAGGAAACCAGTAGTGTTTAACAAATAACAGGCTAAAGGATAAACATCATCAGCTCTGCTCTCCCCTATTTTTTCTTGTCCTGCAGCCCTACAAAAATACCATAATCATTTGGTGAAGCAAAGACAAAGCAACACTTATCYCCATGATAAGTTTTACTATTCAAGTCAATGGCACGTTATAAACCTGCATTTTAGTCTCGCTAACTTCTTTGCTCCTACCAACTGTTAAGCTAACAGTTAAATGTGTATGTGTACATTAATGTGTATGTGGATAAAGTGTTTATAGCAATATCACAGTGTTAACTTCTCCAGCATCTTCCCAACCTCATGCAGTGTCATTTTCTTGCACGGATCGGGCGATCAAATCGTGCTCGCTTGCATTTCTTGGTTCTTTCAGAAGCRTGGTTAATTATCCGCAACTATTCACAGGCCAAACGTTCGGGATTAACAGCTATGCCAGTTGCTTCAGGGCAGAATTTGCCACGTTTGTTATTGACAATAAGTAATTAGAATTAATCATCTCATTAATGCAGTGATGAAAGACTTGCCTCATAAGGCTTAAAAGTGGGAGGCTGCCCCACTCTATGCCGTGTTCTGCCACGCTGCGACTGTGACACTGGTGAGATGAGCCAGGTGTTGTCATTCGTGTACCCCGTACCGCACAGTCCTGCACGTCTGTTGAGCTCTGTGGTTACAGCTGCTCTAGCACCGATGAGAGCTGCAGCCAGGAAGGGTGTCCGCAGAGCGCAGCCGTGCGGAGCGAGCTGGGCTCTGCACACACACAGCAGACCTCCCACGGAATTTTTGCTTCACAAAATGGAGTTGGCGTCTAGATAGTTTGCTGCTTGTCCAGACACAACTCAGCTTTGTCACACCCAATTAACGCCTTAATTTTGAATCATATTGATAGACTTGTGCTCGCAGGCAGAACTCCTTGCAGGTCTTGTGCTTCAAATACTTCAAAAATTAATATCCATGAGTAATTTTGCATAAATGAGGAGTGCCCTTCAGTTCATTATGGAGGCCCTTCTTTCTTAGGCAAGGCCTATGTTTCATATAAATGTACCAGCTACCAGAGAAAATTCTGATACAAACTGTGGCAATCGTCTTTTAATTACATTTGTCCCCAAGATAACACAGACTGCTTTAATTCTGAAGAGAACATGGCTATAACTCGGAAGTAAACAAGTGTGAAATTAGCATGGCCTGAGCACATAATCCTGACTTCACCTTTTCATTGGCTAAACCCTGAAATCTGATTTGAAGTCTTAGTTTCCAAAAGTTTTTAAGATAAGAAGATAAGTTTTTAAGAAAAGTTTTTAAGTTTGATAGACAAAGAAATTTTAACTTCTGGCCCACGTGTGTTGCTGTAACTCCACTGACACCAGCTATTTATCATCAATGACCACTTGTATTAGACTTCTTAAGTATTTATATATTCCATTTCTGAATTCCTCACAATCCTTAATATATTTCTCAACAACTTAATGAAATCAGGAAGAACTGTTACATGCACTATGGAGTTATGAAAGTGAGCAGGAAGGGCTGAACACCCTGCACTTGCAGGAACTGTGAGAGATGGAGAAACTGCTCTTGTCGGCATTCACTAGTACCCTGACCCACGGCTCGAGCTTCTTTCCACTTGCATGATGTTTGTTTGCTAATAAAATTAATACAGATTGTTCCAACTTGGAGACATCTCAGCTGTCAAAATGTGATTCTAAATGAATTACTATTCAAAACAAGTTTATAGAGCAGTAGGTGGGCCTGAGTGCTTTTAAAGCAGAGCTGAAGCCCACATCTTACAGCATTCCAAAAGATGAACTGTCACAACAAGCTGGGATGCAAGTTAGGAGCGCTGGTCATTTTATATCTTTGAATTTTCTTATAAAAGGCTGTGAAACTCTTATTACCTGCACCACAAATTCCAGCAAATGCTTTATGAATTCATCCGCAGTTGAGTTTTATCCTTCAGAGTATCATTCTTTATCAAGGGTCTTCATTTATATTCACCACTGAGGATGAAAATAAAATTCAGCTTTAATTCACAGGCTAATTTAGATTTCGGTGTATGATTAACATTCCACATACTCCCATCAAAGTCAAGCACATGCATAAATCTTTGCAGGACCAGGGCCAAAACATTCTTAAGTAAGTATCCACTTATTCAAGACATTTTATATAAAGAAATATTCTTATCTATTATTTATGTGAGGACCTTATCTAGATAAATCTTGACACAGCTAAGCCTCTCTAATTACTCATTTTCTTACTTTTCATCTTGCTGCTACTCTATACACCATTACCTAATCACACCAGCACTTGCATATGAATATCTCTTGAACCCACAAAGAATTCACTAGTCATAATTGTTACTCGTCTGCATAACTGTTTATAGGAGCAGCATGAGTATTCAGCAAACAATCTCAAAAACTATATTTTTAAAAAGATTGCTTCGCCTCCAACAGGTAACAGGATTGAACATATAATTTTCTAAAACATAAATCACTGTAATGCTAAACCATAATTAAACTGTTATACGTTACTTCATCTACACAGTCATATATACAGGAAAATACACCCATTTTTCCATTAAAACACCATCATTCAAGGGCAGCAAAGAAAGCTTAACTGATCCACTTAAGACAAGTGAAATCACCAAAATTTTAATACTATATTTTTTGCATGCAATATATACATAATTACACAGTTAAAAAACATATACAAGTGCAGCACACCTAATGTAAATAAAGTCTTGCTGTGAATTGTGTCTATCATTATGTTTACAATGCCAGTTATAACATTTGCTAGCAAGAAAAACAGTAGCTGATTTTTATCAATAGCAGTGATCAGGCAAATGTGCAGTGACTTGCTTTCCCCCTTCACAGGCACGGTCTCCGTGTCATGCTTTTTACCAGAATGCGCAGGCTGTAAAACATTCCAGCAACAGGGCACGCTGGCCCCGCTCACTAGGAGCTTTGTAAAGACCAGCATGAGATCGATCACTACAAAACAGATGAAGAAAGTCAGACAGTGAGCAAGTACCCACAGGCAGTAAGGCAGATTGGCCATCCGGCGAGACACGGGGTCCATGTGTGCTTGTGACAAATGAAGAAACAAAAAGAGCACAAGAACCATCAGGATTAGAGAACACAGTGCTTCAATCCACTCTTTGACAGAGTTTCTGTGCTTCAGCAGATAGAGTCCARTCTGCACACTAGCCATGTATATGGCAAGGTATCCAAAGAGAGACAACAGTCCTTCCCGGTTGGCATTTAAAAATCCAACCCTAGTGTCTTTGCCATTGCTCCCATGCAAGACAAACATCTTCAGAGAGGTAGTATTAAGAATAAGTTGATAAAATACAGCAAGATTCAGAGCAACAATCCAAGATTTACTTTTTGGAAATTTGGTCAAAATTAGAGATGCTGCAAGTCTCACAAATGCTAAGGTAAAAAAGAAATTCCAGTGCACTCCATACTCTGATATGTGTTCATGATACTCTATAGATTTAACACTAACCAGTCGTCCCACACCGAGAAAAATCAATGGCCAAATGGAAAAAAAACGCCTGGTCAGAAAGGAGAATTTTGGTTGGGTTGAACATGATTTTTGTCTAACTTCAGGACAAACAAGAGCATTACCAAAAACAAAGGCTCCTACCCCCAAATCCATAAGTCCTGTTCCATAGGTCTCAGTTTTGGCATATCGTCTTGGATATTGTGGGAAATCCACCGCTAATATACTGATTGATGTCAACACATTGACATAAACACGGAACAGAGTTATTGATGGAATGTATTCTGCATCTAARCATGTCTTCTGGAAGTCATTTACAGTTTGCCTAAAAGACACTCTGCTATCATGTTTTCTTTGGCTGTATATTTTATAAAATATTCCTGCACAGATGGCTGCAATGACAGGGGGAATATAAAAGATGACTGGAGACAAGACTGTGCAGCAGAACAGGAGAGGAGATATTAGCACAAGGAAATCTAGCAGAAAATAGTATTTCCTTGAACTTAAAGGTTTCCCATAGTGCAGATAATATAAGATCAACAGAAGTCCTCTGCCAAGCAGACATAGTGGAGCTACACAAAAGCCTAGTGACATTTCCAGCAAAGTAGTTCCATTTAAGTTACTGACAAAGGCTTCTTTCAGCTGTTTTTGTGACATTCTTGTTTCTTCCTATGAAAAATGGAAATGTGAACCAGTTATTTATCTGAAACAGGATCCACAGAAATTCATTTTTTAAACTCTCATCTGGCATCTCTGCACATTAAGTGATAGGCACAGAAATTTAACAAGACAAAATCTTTCTTACAGGTTCATTAAGGTTCATRCATTCACTTAAGAGATAACATAAGCAACTACTTGATTTCAAGAATGTAGAACAGCCCTAGGCGCAGACCATTAGGCTCACACTTGACTAGCACATAGAACTACYCAGAGGCACGAGCACTTGCAAGGCTGTGCTGTTGTATCCCCATTTCAGCCCCATTTCGCAGCGGGAAACCGGGCAGCGCCCGAGCAGCGGACGCGGCGGCGGCGCCAGGCCGCGACACGGACCCGCAGGGCCCCGGGCGCAGGTCGCCGG
>NW_020455755.1:1627197-1643862 GCF_003342845.1 Nothoprocta perdicaria
GCGGCCCGTCGCGCGGCTCCCTCGCGGCGCCGCCTCATCCGCCTCACGGGGCCGCGCCGCCGCAGGTAAACGGCGGCCGCGCTTCCTCGCCGCACTTTCGCCACCCGCGGCGGGCAGGCGCGTGCGGGGAGCAGGCTGTTTATCCGYGGAGGCCGATTCGCCGCCCGCCGTTCCCGCCTCGGCTCCTCCTYCGCCATGGCGAGCGCGCCCTGAGGGGAGGCCGCCGCCATCGCCCGCCCCGCCGCCTTCCCGCTCCTGTCGCGGCTCGGCTGCCCCGCAGGAGGCCTGCGGGCTCCCGCAGGAAGCCACGGCGGCTGCTGGGCGGCGGCGGCTGCTTCCGATCGCCCCACGGCCGCTGCCCTGTCAGGTGAATCATGGCGGGTCTTGGCTCCACAGTTGGGCGCGTTCAACTTCGGGCTGCAGAGTGCTAAATCTGGAGTTATTTTGCCCTAAACGTCTTTTGTTTTACTTAAGAGCTCCTCAGTCCGCCTTGACAGAGACACCACAGTGAAAAGGCACAGCCGGCCCTGCTCTGTGGCGCTCCTGTCAACAGGGATTGTGCCCAGCCCTGTGCTGCTCCAAGGAACTGCCAAGATGCCAAAGCAGGTAAGGAAGCAAACCGGGATCTGTGTGCTGATTAAACTGAGGGAATTCCTGGCTGCTTTCCCTGCAGTCGAGCTCAAGGTAACTCCCCATGCGTTACTCAGCCCTGCTCTGTAAGCTCGGCGATGACAAACGAGCTGTTGCCTGTTCGGTGTTGAGCTGTGGCCTTTTTAGTTATTGAGATGTGCTGCTAAAACAGAGTAGCGATTGTTGTTATGTTATGCCATTGGCTTTAATAAGCGCTGCTAATGCATCTAGCGCATGTTCTTACGGATATATTTTTTTCTCCCAGTAAAATTAATGAATCAATGAGCTGTGCAGTACTACTTTAGAAGTAATTGCACTTTCAAATACTGCTTTTCTTTTGGCTAAATAATCAACATCTCAATGGATGTTGAACAAAAATGCATTCAGGCCAGCAAAAGGAAGCCCTTTCTCGGGTCTTGCAGTATTAGCAGCACAGTGGGACTCTACTGGTGTATGTAAAAGAGTAAATTTGCAAAAACTGATCTTGTCTGTGGAGTGCTTTATAATTGTGCATACCTCTTCTCTGTGAAAGCAGTGAGCTTTGTAACGTTTATTATGAAGAGAGTAGCAGAAATCACCTTGATGGCATCACTTAATTGCATTGCTAAGCATTTTCTTTGCTATGTAAACTTTGTGTAACTGGAAATGAGCTCTCCGCAAGATACAAAGCTCCTAAATAAGTTTACCTCMTGTCATGGCAATGCTGCTAACTGAACTGGACACTTTTTCTGTACAAACAAGGTGATACTGTTCATTGACTTGGTTAATTTGTAAAGAACTTGTGATTCTAAATACAAATGAGTAGGGATACTCTGAAGGAGCTTCTGTCAAGGAGAAGGGAGACAGAAAATGAATATCCAGAATAGAAAAATCAGGACTGGCATCTTTTCTCTCTTTAATTTTCAGTTCTCCCCGCCAAAATGACAAACAGGACCTGAAATCTCTGCTTGCCAAACTTTCCATTACGTGGAACAACTGTGTCCTTCCAACTAATATTGTCAAGGACACGGAAGCCCGGAAGCTAGGATTTAAATGCATAAAGACCTTCAAAGGGGACAAATCTTCACTTAATGCAGGCCACACATTATAATGTTACCATTTCCTTTCCCTGGCTGACCTGTGTACAATTCACTCTTGGGGCCATCAATATCTGCTCTTAAACTGAAGGTTTTTCCTAAGAAAAATGCACCTGCTTTAGCCTTTGCAGCCAGTCCTTCCTGCTTCTGCCAGCTCACAGAGCGTTTGTACTAAAGGGATGACATTCAGAGGCTTAGAAATCTACTGGTTAAGAATGCTGTATAAGTGTGTCTGTGCAGCATGACTGTAAAATTGCAAGCACCAGGGAGTGTGATCCCAAGGACATGTTCTTCCCAAGAGCCCTTCCTTACAGTCAGAATTGCCAGGGATAAATTCAGCTTATAAATGATGCTGCCAGCTTGCCATCTCTCATGCRGCAGATAATTCCTTTCTAAATATGGGATTCACTGTGGGAAGCACTGAGGCAGGGGGAGGGTTTTCATTGCCTTCAAATTGAGAGGAAGAATAGCTCAAATATACTAAGTTACGATTCCTGCTGAGACTGAACTGCTGATATTCAGAAGAGGAAGAAGAGCTGTGAACTACAGCTGACAAGATGAAAGTCCAGCTGTATCCAGCTTTTGATTGATGTTAATCTCTCTTGTCTCTTCTAGGTGAACGGCCAAAAAGACAACTCTGTCATGCATGGTGACCTCAGTGACTCTTTTGAAGAAGAAGTTAGAGCTCTTTTCAGTGACGAAGAAAAACTACATCTTTTTGATGACCTAACAAAAGTTAATCCAGTGACAACTACCACAGGTAAGTCTACTGTAGCACAGGCATCTCRCAAGGAATCCCTTTCCCTAGTGACCATCAATATATGGCAGTTACTATTCTCATTGCATTCATCCTATCATGAACACAGTAATTAAAGACTGAAAGCCCATTAAAGTCCTTAGAAATTCATGCCTGATTGATTCTTTTTAGCACTTTTGGCGCTTTTATTGTAGATTTAACTGTACTGATCTCTCAGCGAGCTCTGTATGCAGAACTCATGTTTGTGTTATTGGTCCAGACAACCAGCGGGTGGCCAAGAGTCAGTGCTACTGAAGGACTCGCAGATGAACATTCATTAACTAATGCCTTAAACACTTTTAAAAAAATAAATAAGCAACAGCAATTCATTAAAGATGCTTTAGTCTATTAGACATATATCACTTTCTTGCTAAGGTTGTCATTCTCTATTAAACCTAATAGGTAGCATATCTAAAAGGTTTTTTGTTGTTAGAAATAGGAGACATATTTTTCAAAAATTGCTAACAGAAGGTTTATCTTTCAGTTTTGAAATGTCTTCAAGCAAGATATGCAGTAAAGTTGTTTTATACAAATGCTGGTTGCAGCCTTGTGGCTTTAAATCCATTTCAGTCTATCTCCTGCCTCTATTCACCTGAACTTATGAGAGAGTATCACGCCGCACCTCGTCCTCAGGTAATCCTTTATAAATGAAATAGCTGTCCATCTGCAGAACTCAGAGGATGTCAAGTTCTTCTTCAAAAAGAAAATCCTAAAGGATAAAACCAATTTCTAGTGAAATAACAGTACTGCTAAAGCAGCAGCATTCAGATAGATGTGAGAGGGCCTTTGCTCTCCGCTGCTGTCGAACTGTATCATTATGGTCTCTTAAATCTCTTCTGTCTTACTGCCAGGATTTAAAACCTCACATATTTGTAGTGGCTGAGCAAACCTACAGAAATGTCCAAAGCCAGCTAGACCCCGTAAACCAGTCTATAATTGTCAGTGGAGAAAGTGGTGCTGGGAAGGTAAGGAGACTTTTTTTCTRCTTTTTTTTTTTCTGACATTGCTTTTATGTTTTGAGATTTTATGGTGCCAAGTATTTCAGTGAGCTAGGAAAAAAAAATTTCCATGACAGAGTATATAATCTGTCTACTGTAGTAAGGCTCTACTGAAATATGTGCAAAGCTTTAAGTGTCTATTGCAATCAAATAGATTGTATTTAGTAATAACAACTCTTTAGGCCACATCTGGAACATCTACGAAGGCAAAATGCAAATCATTCAACAGATAATGAAGCTGAATGAGTCAGTGCTACTCAGTCTCAGTCCATTAAGGAGCAAGTGTGGGTCTCAGCAAACCCTGTGTAAACACCCAGAAGAGATGGGGGAATTCAAGTCCAAACCTAAGCCTTGTTGTAATGATACATCCCTATTCAGCAAAATACTAAGGGATATTTTTAAGCCTGAGAACAGAATGATTTGCTGAGTGTTAATGGTGCAAAGTCCATTTATATTCAATTAATCTTAAGATACTAGCTGTTAATTCTAGCTGAGCTTCCAGATGGCTACATCTTGATAAAAATGTCATTCAGTAAAGTACTCATATTCCGATGACACTTAAATGTTGCACATAAGCATATGCATAAAAAATCTGCTAAACTGGGGCTGTAGATCTGATGTAGTTACTCTCTTTAGCATCACTGCCAGCTGCATACTGTGTTTTTCGTGGAAGCCAGCACTCTCTTACAAACTAACATAGTTGTTAATGTAGTAAAAACATATTGCCTGTTGACAGTCCTTCTCTTGCAGACGTGGACATCTCGCTGCCTTATGAAATTTTATGCTACCGTTGCTGCTTCAGTTACTTCCCCCAAAGGCAATGAAACTGTGGAGAGGATAGAGAAGAGAGTTTTGGATTCCAACCCTGTCATGGAAGCGTTTGGTATATGTGGCTTTTTAACAGCAAAGAGAAGTAATCGCCACTGTAGAAATTGTCTTTGTTAATGCATAAGTCTGAGCTGTCTTTTGTTCCTCTCCTTAAAAGACAAATTCWTCAAATACTGGAGCAATAAACAAATCACCTTAATGTCTATATATCCTACATGGAAGAGTAAAACCACTCTGATCATGCTGTATCTGTCACTGGTAACTTCACAGGAAATGCATGTACCCTGCGGAATAACAACAGTAGTCGTTTTGGAAAATATATCCAGCTTCAATTAGACAGGTGATAACAAGTGCCTATTATGCTTATTTGTTTGTTTTCTTTAAATCTTTAAAACAAAATTCTAAAATCTGCCATAGAGTATTTTGTGTATGAAGTTTTTTTTCCCCTCCAGATTCCACCATCTGAGTAGTGCTTCCATTCAGACATTCCTCTTGGAGAAGACTAGAGTTGCCTATCAGGCACCCAGTGAAAGAAACTTTCATATTTTTTATCAGGTTTGTGTCAGTTTCTCTATATATTTCTGACAAACAGTGCAAATGAAATTACCTGATACAGCAGAGTTGTGCTTTCCAATAKTGAACAGTTTTCCTGTTTATTTACTCTCTGCCATGTTTTCAAATCAAGTCATGCTCACAGTGTGCTATTTTTCATTCTCTGAGAAACAAATGCCAGAGGCAGAATTCAGGCATTACCTTGTTTTCTGTCTCCAGATCACAAAAGGTGCTACTGCAGAGGAGAGGTTGGAATGGAAACTTCCCRAAGGAGCTCACTACCGCTGGCTGCCAAATTCTGAAAAAAATTTAGATGGTAAAAATTAGATTCATAGATTGTCCACTAATAACAGCTGTGACTATAGGGGGAAGGAGGCAGAAATGCATGTTCCCCAYTCAAACCCATGACCCGGTTTGGTCAGCCAACTGACTCCAGGTGTTGCTGCAGCAGACATTTTGCAAAGCATGAATCTAATTCTATAGAAGTTTCATTTTATGCTATGAAGAGTTTTCACCTGACTTAAAATAGCAGTTGCTGGCCTAAAGCATTTGCATCTCTCTGTGGCTGTGTTCAGAAGCTGTCTCAGCTTTGGATGTGCTTCAGCCATCTGCTACCTAAGCTCAGAAACCATCAGAGCCAGCAGTTAGTCAGTGGCTTGTACTCTGGAATTAACCAGAAAACATCTGGTTACCTCAGTCTCTTTTGATAATTCTAGCTAATCTGGAATGTAGTGTGGTGGTCTGCATGCTAGTGATTTTGTGCATGGCTTTCTTTTAAATGACACTTGTTTGGCTTTTCAGAGGACTGCTTCAAGGTGACCAGAGATGCAATGTTTCACTTGGGCATTGATCACTCCACACAGAACAATATTTTCAAGGTCAGGTACAATGCAGCACAAGCATCATGAGGCTGCTGGTGATATTTGGGATATCTTTTTAGTATGGGATTTCTGCATGACTCAGTCCATATAAGTGTACAGAGCATGGGTCATTTGATATCAAATGCTGCAATCCTGACTTGAGGACCTGCAGCTGCACATTAGATTGCTAACCAAATACTAGTTTTTAACTAAAAGCAGCTGTGAAGTGTTGTGCAGGATTAGGAATTAAAGTAGAAGCTTGAAATCTACTTGTGTTTTACCTGTAGAAGTTTTCTTGTCCTGTTCATGTAAAAAGAGGAAACCTAAAAGGACGCTSATTTGATTGCAAGCTCTGTGCTAGAAAACTCACTGATTTTGGTATTTCCAGGTATTGTCAGGCCTTCTCCATCTTGGAAACATTCTGTTCTCTAATTCACTGGATGAATCTCAGCCTTGTGAACTACAAGACAAAGCCAAAGGTGAGGCACCAAGTATGCCAGGATCCAGTGTTATGTCAGTGCAGATTGCCTACAAGGAAAGATTTACTACACACTTCTGCTTGATAGGAGATTATCAGGGTCATGGACAGAGCAACATTTAAGTGTGTGCATGTTGAATACTTCATGGTTTCTGCATATTGCACAAACACAAACTTCAGGCTTTCTGCTCCGAGAGGGAATACCTTTTCATTACAGATCAAGGAAACTCCTACATTGGACAGTTCAAAATGGATTATCAGCAGAGCTGTTACGCTTGACTGCAATCCTACACTGACATCACAAGACTTTAAGAAACCTGACCCAAAGTGGAGAACGGGGCTTTTAAAATTAAGGCTCAGAAGTTTTCCTGATAAACACAGAAATTCCACCTAATCATAGCAAGTGATTACATTACTGTCCCACAAATTCCCGTTTTTTTCTAGTCATGATTGTTTTGTGTTCTCTGAGTATTAAAAATCTCTGCTCAAAAAGGTGAAAAATAACAGATAAACATAAAGGGTATTCTCCAAAATGTCTACTCTAGTGTGGCAAATTCTAGACTTTTTTGATACTGTTGATCCATTTTAAGTAGAAAACCCACAATTCTCCGGATACTGTATACAAATAAGAGACTGTTCTTTCAAACTTTTTTTTCCCTAATTTGGGTAAAATAACCACTACCCCACATTTAAGTTCGTTACTTCATGGAGGTCACTTCCAAAACTGTAAAGGGGCTGCATTCATTTGACACTTTCAGATAATCTTGCCATTTCTTTTTTGCCTTAAGAATTTGTGAAGAGTACTGGAGATTTACTGAAGATACCCATGGAGGAGCTTCTAGAGGCATTAAGAATTCGAACAATAACTGCTGGAAAACAGCAGCAAGTCTTCAAGAAACCTTGCTCCAGAGCTGAATGTGAGACTAGGAGGGACTGCCTGGCCAAACTGATCTATGCTAAGTAAGAACTGCTGCACTAATCTGTATAACTTTTGTTAGGTAATGACAAAGCCAGGGGAATTTTCTTTTCCTGGCATTTGCTTGGCCAAGTAGTAGTGTAACTGCCTGTTCCTTTCTCTATACACCCTAGATTCAATCATAGATGCTAGCATAGCTGCAGTAGGTGGGAGAGCTGCAGAGAACGGTTTCAGGYCAGCCAGGAGCATGTCATAACTCTGTTTCTTCCATGAGATACTGGAAAAAACAGTCATAAAGAAGCATTACTATGGTCATTCTAAGTGAGGACTTTTTCAACTAATCCAGTTGTTTTTGTCTACAGATTGTTTGAGTGGCTTGTTCAGGTTATAAACGAAAGCATCTACGCAGATCCATTGCTGTGGACCAACTTCATAGGTACAGTTATTCATCTCCGTTCTGAGAAAATCTAAGTCCTTCAAGCTAGCCCTAGACTAAAGTGCCTTATCTTCCCTTATTTCTCCTAGGTTTGCTGGATGTTTATGGTTTTGAATCTTTCCCTGAAAACAACTTGGAACAGCTTTGTATTAATTATGCCAATGAGAAACTACAGCAGCACTTTGTAGCACACTATCTGAAGGCACAACAGGTAATATTCCACTAAGATCAGAGGTCAAATATCTAATTTTAAAACAAAGTCTTTTGTCTTATTATTTCTATGAGACAAGTGCTCTGAAAGCTACAAAATCCCACTCAGGCTGGGACTGCCAGTCTGATAGAGGTAGTTCAGTCCTGTATTATATTATGCATGTATTACCATARTGCTCTTTCCAGTTAATGGCAATCTGAGATACTCTTTTTTTTTTATGGCATCCTCTGCCTCACTGTATAGTTGTATTAATTTATTCAGGAGATARCTATCACTTTGGCCATAATTTATTCTTTCATATGCCCAACCTTTCTTCTTACTGTCCTCCGAAATACACCAAARTTAATGGTCAGTGAGGATGGAAACCAAGTTCAAACACACAATTACTTTCTTTGAAACTTGATTCGTGACCTCTGTTTACAGTATCCCTCCCAATTACTGCCTGCCCTCTAACCCTTCTTTCTTTGGATATGTGCCAAACCACTTAGATGCCATTAGTAGCTGTGCTGAGCAAGCTTTTAGCAGGAAATTTAAAATAACTAGCAAGAGCTTGTGCCTGCTTAAACACTCCTGACAGTTTGTTCTGTAATTCAACATAAATATTGTACCAATTATTTCAGTCAATATCTTTCTCTTCTTTTTTTTTTTTTGGATCAGACTTTGTTGTCAACAGCACTCAGTTAGCAAGGTTTGGTACATAACGGTATAAGGCTATGCCTTAATCTAAGAAAGAAATCCTGTGTTCCTTGTCCCTCRCAGGAAACCCAGTACAACCAGAGGAGACTGAGTGTGTTTATTCTGTAAAGCAGAGTCTGTGAATTTCCTACTTTACTTAAATTGTTCCAGAGGGATCTGGTGCTACTTCCTTAGAGGCTACTTGGGACAGAGTGTCCTCTTTGAGCAGAGTTTTGGATGAGTAGGCTGAATCCTGGGATTAACCCATTAAACAGTAACTGTGTCTACCTGCAGAAAAGGCCTAGGGTTATTTGAGCTATAGTGCCCTCTGCCGCAGAATGTCCTGTCTTTCTCTTCCTTCAGGAGGAATATGCAGCTGAAGGTCTAGAATGGTCTTTCATAAACTACCAAGACAACCAGAACTGCCTGGATCTGATAGAGGGCAGTCCACTCAGCATTTTTTCTTTGCTGAATGAGGTAAGTGTGGATCTAAACTCTTAATGATCCTAACTTAGTCACCTCTTTCTTTCCCAGGCCACCAGAGAAAACATTAGCACTAAATTAGTACAAAATTGCCAACTATGAAACTTCTGCAGAGCTTATTTTTCAGAACAGCAAATTGATTAAAAAAAAGTTTTTTCATAGAATTTCAGGAGCTGCATATGAAAAGCAATTAGMAGAGTAAAACAGCTATGATTTTAAGTAAAAATGTCTCATGTTAATTATTAAAGGCAGCTGTTTATGGCAAAGAGCAAATGCTGCATGTTTTCCCTTGTTTGTTGTGCAGGAGTGTCGCCTGAATAGATCTTCTAATACTGACCTGTTTCAAACTCGTATTGAAAAAGCCTTGTCTAACAACCAATGTTTAAGTCGAAACAAGTTTAGTAAGAAGCCTAATTTTATTATTTCACATTATGCTGGGAAAGTCTGCTATGAACTGGCAACAATGGTGGAGAAAAATAAGGTAAAGAAAAATAATTCTTTAGTATGAGCCGATTTAAAAAAAAAAATCGCCACGGACACAATGTGATAATAATAATAAATGTGATCGTCCACAAATAAGAGGATCCCTTTTCAGTTCTGACCTCACAAAGAGTTATGGCAAATGGCTTTATGGGGATGCAATGAAATATAATCTCCTAATTAAAAAGAATTTTTTCTGATATCTGCTACAGACTGCCCTATCAGTAGTAAGAGAGTCCAGAGACTTCTGACTCGTTTAAATTGTGTAATGAGAAAAATGTCAGTAGCAGTCGTACATTTAATTAGACTTGGTAGATGTTTGGCCAAAGCCTGTTTTCTGTTCAGATCTGAATCTGCAGCTGCAGTTAAGTCACAACTGACATCGGAAGTGTAATGTCTGAAATAATTGCCATTTAATCCATGTGTGGAGTATTTATTAACCTTCAAAGGTGATAGTTTTCTGCCTACATTTATATACTAATGAGTCATGCTTGTGTTTGTAGGACCCCGTTCCACCAGAGCTGATCCATGTTTTGCAGAATTCATGGGACCCTTTGCTTCAAAAATTATTTCCCGTGACAGAAAGGAACCAAAATAACATCAATACCCAGAACAGAGCAGCTGTTGTTACAGTGGTGTCAAAGTTCAAGGTGTGTCCTATGCTTTCCCCTTCTGTCTTCCTCACTGGGTGAGAAAACAGTTTAGGTGACTAAACTCTTTAAAAAACAGCCAGATGAGTTTCTTACCATTTCCTCTATTAGTTGGATATATCCCTCTGTTAGGCTTCTTCCTGCCCATTCCTTATGGTGGTATAGCTGGGGCAGATCAACCCCTGCGATAGTTCAAGAAACTTTGAGTCTTCCAACAATAATTTTAAAAAAGGCTTCCATAGAGTGGAAATTCACAATAGCTATCCTTAAAGATGAGCTAAAATGGAGTCTATAAAAACATCTTTGCAAAAAGACCGCTAATTAGCTAAACTTTCTGTGGAGAAGGAATCAGTAATTACATCATATTTGTTTTCTGCAGGGGTCACTTGAGCATCTGATGCAGATTTTGAACAGCACTACACCTCATTATATCAGATGTATCAAGCCTAATGCTGACTGCAAGGCAATGACTTTTAAGGGAGAAGAGGTAACTCTCCGAAAGACCTTCCTCATTCAATCAATGGGAGGTTTTCTGTACACATTGCGTAAAGGGTTGYGTTTGGTCTTGTGTATGATCTTGATTCACTTACAAAGTTCTTTTCAAGACAGCGTTTGCCTAAGTCACCTCAATTTGTGTCYCAGGTTCTCAGCCAGCTTCAGGCATGTGGAATAGTAGAAGCCATCTCCATCAGCGCAGCCGGCTTCCCTATTAGGTAAGTCCAAACTTCTACAGCAGTGACTTTTACTACATGGTAAATAAATGGTACTTGCCTAAAATTAACTGTACTTTTGGCTATCAGGGTCTCCTTCCAAAGCTTCCTTGAGCGCTATGAAATACTGAGAAAGTCACGTGGGTGCAGTAAAAGCAGTRTATGTGATAAAAACAGCTATCATACTGCCAAGAAGAAAGGTATGTTTTTTTCAATCGTCCATCTGCTATAGAGTAAAATATGTCACTGCACCAACTTGATATTGTATAGATAGAATTGATTMCTGAATTCAGCAATATAGAAACCATTATCTCAAGATTAAGATATTGTTTAGAAGCTGTCACCAACTTCAGTTCCTCAGTTTCCGAGTGCTTAGAGTAGGCTCCTTTAAAAATGAAAGTCTGCCAGTGTCACTGTTATTATTTTCCTGTCTATCTTGAGTAAAACAATTACAGTTAACAGTGGTGTTTGGGGTCCACCTCCCGTTTAGGGACTAATTTAAATCAGAGTTGGTTTCTAAGTAAACTTGAAAAACACTTACCTTTTTTGTTTCCTTGTGTTTCTTCTCCTTTCTTTTTTGTTTCACCTTGTTTTCTTGTCAAACACATTGACCTAGCTTACTCGGATTCTCCTGCWATTCTTCTGCTTCTTTAACCTGTTGCAAACTTCTGTATGAGATTCTTTTTCCAAAGCAAGAGCAAGGATGGACTTTAAAAACTGTAATCCAATCAAGGATCATTGGATTACAAGGTAACATCTTTGGCATGAACACCTGAAAGAAGCTCAAATGTTTACATTTAATATTGAGAGTTAATGCAACCTCCCTTATCTCCCCTRAATTATTCCCATCTTGACCTACTARGTTTGTTGAGTAACCTGGGAGCATGGGAAACAAGTACCAGCCTATTTCAGATAGGCAAAATGGCTGGAAAACTCTTCACCTTGAGGCACTGTTACTTGATAGCTACTTTTAATCAAGAGAGGAGGATGATGCAAGAAATTACCAACTGGAAGATTAGTTTCCCACCATCTTTCCCCCTCATTAACTGAAATGCCCATCAGCTGGGCATTTCACCCCACCCATTAGCTGAAATGCCTCATTGTGATAGATTACTAGTCCTTTTTATCARGTAACAAGCTGCAAACATGCATAACAGTATCCTATGCATGGAGATAAGTTTTTGGTTCTGCGCAWCAGCCCCATGAACAGTATTATAATCTCCAATTGTTTTTGTGTAAGCAAGAATTGTTTATAATCATTTTCAGTACCTTAAAACACTCTCATCTCCTTAGAACTACTTATAGCAGAAAAACACTATCAAGGATGGCGAGATACAAAGATCAGCAAGTTCCTGAACTGGGCATGCAGATACTCACGCAGCATTGCCTTGAACAACACAGTCTCTTTGAAGGACAGGTCTGAATTGTGTCTACCTCTATCTCCGAGTAGATTTATCTGTCCGACCTGCTTGTCTCTTAGTACACATACACAAGAAATGCATACCATGTCCCTGAAGTGATTTTAATAACTTCTAGTTGCTATAGTTAACTCCTGCTTAGTACATATCTCCAATTCCTTTAGCTGTTTCTGGCAACCTGTGAAAGCTTTGGAACTGTAACTGCATTCCTTCCTTTTCTATTCTTGTGTTTACAGTATACTAAAGCTATGAGTCTAATTCCTTTACTTTTTTCCTCCTTTTTCCCAGTAGTTTTGAGTTTGGGGTAGTTCATTAGATTTCCTTAGGAGTGAGTTGCTCAAATGTATTCTTAATTGCCCTGCTGTTGCTTTCTAATGCTCCCATGTAGGACACTTTTACAATGTCAGAACGGTTGAGCCCTCCATTTGTCTGTATCTGCCCAAAAGACAATTGCTCATCTGTGCTGGTCTGGATACGCTAGAGTAGTGGTGGTAAGACAACATGGGTTAGCAACCAAACTACACTCTATTTTAAAACATTGGGCTAACTTTCTCGTTGTTAACACATGGTGTAATCTATGGTGTTAAATTTTTCCATTAAACATGTCTAGAACTAGTATAGTAGTATCTCAGCCATCACCTCCTCCCCCGCCCATAGGARTATACTCCCTAAAGGACCAGGAAGTCTCCGCATTAGGACAGTTATTTGGTACTAATTTCTAACTTCTGCAATATATTAATGCTTCATTTACAGGTGAGACTGCAGAAACCTATGAGGACAAACCATTATGTTCTGTCATTTATGACATTCTTCAGAATGTGGTTATGGAACAAACTACCACTGAGGCTGCAGGGAACAGATCAGAAAACTCTTCAGTGTACTGTGGCAAAACAAAAGTATTTATGACTAACTCTGTGGTAAGAATGGTATTTCCTTGCTAAGGCTTCTAAAGCATACTTATGTAATGGAGAGTTTTGGCACAGATGATAATGCTTTCATTTTAATTTTAGATGTTGGCTAGTAAGCATTGAAGCAATGCTCTCACTTCTAAAACATGATCCAGTAGTCTTTAAACTTAAATACATATTCACTAATGCCTGGTATTTAARTGGTTTTCTGAGAAGCACCAAATCATTGTAGAAGATGAACATAACTCTGTTCCAAAGYATTAACTACAGGCTTGTATCCCCAATGCAGCTAGAGCATCTTGAAGCTAGAAGAGTACATGTATTAAATGAGAAAGCATTTTGCATTCAGTGTTGCTGGAGAAGATTTAAACAGAAGAAATTAGCGAAGGAGAGATGGTCTGCAACCATCATCCAAGCAGGTAATTTGCCCGGGTGCGGCTAAACATGATGCAACAAGCAACATTACTAATTAYACTAGCTAAAATGGCACCAGAGAATTTAATAATCATAGAGAAAGTTTAAGTGCCATGCCTTACATAATGTGTGACAGCTTCCAAAATTCTTGGTACTCACATTTCTTTTGATTAAATTTTCAGCTATTCGTTCCTGGTTAGCCAAGAATCGCTTCCGAAGGATGCGCAGGGCAGCTAATGTTATAAAGCATGGCTGGAGGAGATGGAAAGTAAGTACATTGGTAAGGAAAAGCACTGAAGGTTTGGTGAGGTTAGGCTTTTCAGGGAAGTGGGATAGAATCTACCTCTGTCAAGTAACCATACAAAAATAACAGAGTCCGGTTAGAGTACTGAAAACTCTTCTCAAGCTGARGAGCAGAAGACTGACTCCAGTCTTGTGTAGCTGCTGCTGCAGGGTAGCAGCATAAMGGCTACTGAATAAACTCACTTCTTTTATCTTGATCAAATGCACAAACGTTCCAAATACTGTCTTATCCCTTAAGGTATCCTGTTCTGTAGGCTTGAACTTAGTTTTRCTGTCCTAACTTGTATTCAAGCTTRTTGATTGTTCTGCATCTCTTCCTCAGACAAAAATGGCTGCTTTAGCAGCAGAAGAGTTGGACGACGGCTTTTTCCCTGGAGCTACAATGACCTCGGCCAAACCACAGTGCCCTTTGGAAACAACTTGGCCTCTCAGTGCAATAATTACCTTCTGGCCTCTGGGCCTCGTCCTGTCTGCTGCACCCGTTACTGTAGGGGGGGTGCGGAGAGAGCTCTCTCTGCTCGCCTGCTTGAAAGTGCTCCAGGAGAACCACAGCTACAAGGTGGAAAACAGTTTCTTTGGTTGTGGCATCACTTCAGTTAGAGCTCTCCCACAGGTAACGTACCTTACGCGCTACTCACTGTCCTGGAAGGCTTCCTCTATCCCGATCCWTGTCCAAAGGCTGCTTATACACTTCAGCACGAGGAGGAAAATGTAGCTCAAATCTGACAAAACGCTAACTGAGCTCTCTCTCTCTTTCTTCCAGGGCTCTATTAAGTTTCACTGTAAGAAGTCTCCCCTGCATTACGCAAACGTCAGTCCGCATACAGATGCCTATTCCATCACTGGATTTAACCAGATTTTATTGGACAGACAGAAACTCCTTCCCACATAAGCTTTGGCCATCTTCGTGCACTGTACTTTCCAGGGAAGAACTGCCTGTAAGCTGCTGCTTTCAAATACTTTAATCAACGTCCATATCTGCTGCTACCTCAAAGCTTTCTATAGTCATGCATCCTATGTATCATAACATATACTTAAAATTTAAAACAAGCTGGTGGGGGGCATTCCTCTTCTGACATATATCCACATATTAGAGGAAAGGTCAGCACTAGGAGAGAACACTTGACATAAAGTAGATCAAATACTTTGAACGATATATACTTGAACAAAGCAACTTAGCACTACATGGAGAAGCAAGGGACTGRTAATAAGAGAGCAAAAAAATGAATGCACTTGTTTTCTGCAGGATTCTCAGCAGGAGCTATGAACAACTGTTCTAACTGAACACACCTGTGTTCAATAATATTCTAACACTTCTGACAGTGACTGAGAAGGTGACTAGCAGTCCAATATAACACTTACGGCAGATATCTCAGGTAAAAGAGAAACTGTACTCTTGTTTTTTATATGTGGGACCAAAAAAATCTATGTAAGCTCACAACTGCCATGGATTTCTAGCAGGAGCTAGTCACTAACATCAAATCTGCCAAGGCACTAAGGTTCTCTGTTCTTATCAGAAGAGCTTTGAACAGTCTCTTTTTGTTGCTCACATGGATCTCAAAAGAGATTTAGTTCATCTGTGTACACCACTTTTAAATAAAYCATTAAATATCCTGAAAATGCATCTGACCCCAGCATGGCTTAGTTAACAAGAACATTTAAGATCTGTTTGTGGATTAAGATAAATGAGAACATTTTTAATAACTGTTTTTATTAGAAGGAGCATTTCCTATGGTTGACAGGATTTTTGTACCAACAGAAACCGAGTCCTGAGAATATAAACTTTAATCCCTAGTGTTCAGAAATCTCTCCATTCCAACACTGTCCTTGACTGCCTGTGTCACTGCTTACCAGCAGCAAAATTAAATTTAGAGAACAGAAGTCCATGAGCAAAACATGACCAAAGCTAGAGGAAATACAGCATGATGTAGCCCAGCAGCTCATGGTGCTGGAGTATCTCTTCTCTCAGAGTAAAAATTTCAGGGAAAGAAAAACGTTCCCCACGAAGCTCACTCTGGAAGAATGTTCTCCTTCTCGGGGGGTTCCACAATTCTCAAACAGCAGTCTGCAAACTCAACAAATAACGGCTCCTGCATGTACTTTCTCATGAGGGAGCTTTTTTCCTCCGCTTGATCTATCGTTAGCAGTAGCTGCCGGAGGTGCGGGTTCTGGAGCAGGCCTCTCAGCTCTTCCGATTCCCCTTCAAAACAGAGACAAACACTGCTAGCCTGTAATACTACAAACACAAAAGGATCCAAACACCCTTGTTTTACAGAAAAAAAAAGGGTCCAAATACCCTTGTTTAACAGCAACAAAAATCAAGCACGGTTATCTGACAGCCCTACAGCCTTGCAAGGGGCTGCACGCCCAGAGCACAGGGAATTAACGGGAATTCCCGTTTCCCTGCCTGTTTTGCTTGACGCCCCCAGGAAACGCCACGCTTCGGGAGATTACCCAGCAGCTCGAGCTTCTGCAGCGGCACGCGGTCTTGCTCGTCGTCCTCCGTGAGGATGTCGGACACGGACCAGGCGCTGCCCGGGGCCCGCGGCGCCGCCGGCTGCTCCGGCGGCCGCTCCGGCGCCTCCCGCTCCCGCGGCCGGCCGCGCTCCGCCGCGCAGCGCTCTGCGGGACGAGGCGGCGTTAGCGGCGCGGCGGCCCCGCCGCTTCCCTTCCCTCCCCGCCGCGGCGCCCGCCACTTACCCCTGTGCGTCCTGCAGCAGGCCACGGAGCAGCTGCGGAGCCGTTAGAGAAACCGTTAGAGCAGCCGTTAGGACCGTTAGGCCGCGCTCCCCCAGCGCGCGGCCGTTCCTCCCCTCAGCGCTAGGCCCCGGCCCGCCGCCGCC
>NW_020455755.1:1644037-1710658 GCF_003342845.1 Nothoprocta perdicaria
GCCGAGCGCCCAACGCCTCCGCCCCGCCAGGCGCGCTAATCCAGCGCCGAGCCGCGGGAAGCCGCTTTGGGCGGGCTCGCCGCAGGGCGCCATGTTGGGCGGTCGTCGCAGCGGCGGCGAGCGGTGGAGATGAACGTGCGGAAAGGCGKTTTGCCAAGGAATGCACCCAAGCTGGCCTTGGGAAGCGGCTGCACGTTATGTGCTCATGTGTTTTTCAATAGCACACGCATGGACCGGCCCCGACGGGCTTTGCTTGAGCCGCYGTGGCCCTGTCACCCTGACACAACCCGTCTCTGAAGGAAAACCTCACGGTGTAAAGTGGCAGAAACACGAAGTAAGGAACCAACAGCCCTTAAACACATCCATAAGATGAATGGGAAGGGCAGGGGAAAGGCAATAACACATTAATGCAGTTCATGACCACTAAGAGCAGCTCCAGGCCCCTCGTGCCCCTCTCAGCTGAACCCGCAGCCTCGTTACCATCACCCGGCCTTTGCCCAGGGCCACAAAAGGCCCAGGGTTTGTTTGTGACCTCATCAGTTAGGGCCTATTTCCTCTTGGAGGATTTATGGATGGATTCCAACTGTTATCTTCTTTTTAGCATTACAAGCACTACAAGAGATAGGGATATGTTAAATGGCCTGGTTGTGTCATGCCATCTTGCCAAAGTCAATATGGATAAGAATAGAAATGGACATCACAGCCTCTCCCAGGATAACACTTATCGTCTGCCCTTTGGTAAATTCTGTTCTAATCTCCTGTTTTTAAGTTGGGGTTGAAATATAATAGGAGAGAGATGTATAGTCACAAGATGATCATTTCCTGATGTTAGTGGTGCTCGAGTTGATAATTACAGGAATAGTGCTCAAAAAAAAAAAAAAAAAAAAAAGAAATAGGATAGATTTATTGTGTGCATTATACTATCAATTTAACAAAATAACTGTATCATATAGTATCACTCATTCTCTTAAACAGGTAAATCCACTTCTCATACAAAATGTTTTCTCATATCTCAAGAACAGATTAATGGGATTTTGTTTTTACTCCACTGAAGCCTTTTGAAATGCTAAAACAAAGACAACCAAACAGTTATACTGAAAATAATCACCAAAAAGCCCGCYTTGTGTTTCAAGGGCTGATGTTGCTTGGATTGTACAGTACCTATTACTACATTAATGCAATACTAGTGAACAAAGCTTGAGCATACCTTACAAAAAGAAAGACAAGCAACATCAAAACTTCCAATCAAAACCTATACATTTCTAACTGTGCAAGTGCAGGACTAAGAAATTCAAGCATCCCTTTGTTATTAAAATAAACATCCATTTCTACCATGATATAACTTTTTAAAAAACAACAAGAGCAACAACAACTAGCATAGGATACCACAAAACACAAATGAGATTTTCTTCTAAACTTACAATTAAAATTTCCAAAGCCACAGACTCAAATGTGCTTCTGTTTATGAGCAAAAATATGAAAAGGAGAGCTACAGATATGTTACAAAAACATATAGTCCCACTACATACTGCAGTTAAAATTGYAGTAATGCAGTAAAGCAGCATTGAATGCCTCCTTATTATGGAAGTTGATCAAGCTTTCCAAGACCTACAATTTGAATGCTTAAAAATAAAAAATTAAAACRTAATTTCCCCATACTACCGAGAATTTTCTTATAATTTAACAAAAGGCATCCTCAAGAACTTTTAAAAATACCAGAAAAAAAAGGATTTTTTTCTTAGTAGCAGAGAAGTACAGCATAGCGTATTTCAAAATACAAAGTAAACATCAGTGATGGATTTATTTTTATCTCCTGCTTCCATTTAAAGGATAGATAAATCAGACCCATCCATTAGGTGAGCTAATGAAAAAAAAAAAAAAGCCACTGTGCTCAAGGGCAACATTTAACAAAATTTAACCAACATTCAAAGACCAGAAAAGCCATCGGCGCAGGGCAGAAAGAGCCTTTTGCCCAGCTCGTTGCCAGGCTGCCTTACCCTATTCAGACCCCGTGCATGTCCTGTGTTTTGCCAGGGGCCAAAACCTCCCCTTATGCCACGGGAATGGGCCCTGCAGCCAGCAGGGCACAGGGCAGGGACGTCATTTCAGTATCTCGATATATATATCATGAAGATGTTGCTTAAATAAAGCTTTATGCAGCCCCCACGCAACGGCCGCTGCTGCTAGATGCTCTTAACGGTGCAGGCATGGACGCGGTTGGGGGAAGGACACTTCAGAGCCTTGAGTTTAGCCTTAAGTTCCTTCATCTTCAGCGTATATATTATGGGGTTTCCCAAACAGTTCATGGTTACCAACATAGCYGTGCAATTCCGAAAGATGTAAGTGTTTGGGTAGAGCTCAAGGGGGCTCTGGTGGTTGGTCGCATCATACAGGACTCCTGCAAAGAAAGGGGCGTAGGAGATCAATGCCAGGAGCCAAATAAAAATGCTCGTTCGGGCAACTTGGATCTCAGCTGATTTGTAGGTGCCGGTAGCTTGTCTGCATGCCTTCATTTTGAGCTTTCTTTTCCTCAGGATGATAATGATGCTGAGGTAGGTGAACAGAGGCACAATAAAGGCCACCACGCAATTAGGAATGGTGATGAAGATGAGGTAGTCAACACAAAGTGGACTGTAGAGGACAGAGAGACGGTTTTCCTTATGCAAGCAGTTCCACCCTATCAAGGGCAAGCTGCCGAAAAAGAAGGCAAGGGCCCAGTTAATTAAAACAGCAGCTAACGAGTGCTTTCTAGAAACCCTGAATCTTGTCCTGATGCTTTCGGCTACAGCCAGGTAGCGTTCAATTCCAATGCTCACCAAGTTATAGATGGTCGATAAA
This sequence comes from Nothoprocta perdicaria, assembly GCF_003342845.1. NCBI lineage: Eukaryota > Metazoa > Chordata > Aves > Tinamiformes > Tinamidae > Nothoprocta > Nothoprocta perdicaria. The sequence continues at coordinate 1,646,876 of NW_020455755.1, forward strand.
ACAGATATAGTGTAAAAGGCATAAGGTGCAAGCATATCCTTGGATCCAAAGATGGTACTGTCAGGGTTGGTGATGAACAGCAATGAAATCCAGAAGCCAGAAGAGCTGGTGCAGAGATCAGAGAAAGCCAAATTGCAGAAGAGTACAAGGATAGGCTTGTGCAGGTCCTTGGTGGCCATTATGGTGAAAATGACGGTGCAGTTGAAGATCATGGATATTACGTTAATAGTCAGCTGAGGGATACCCAGTGCAAGTACTAATTGTGGACTCCAGATTTTAGTGTGGTTGACAGAGCAGTTCGGGTAGCCATTCATGGTGAAAAATCCTATTTCAGAGCATTAACGAAGCCTGCTTTACACATCCCRTATTCCATAGGAGACCGTACTACACCCCCGTTACCGCTGCCTTCTTCTCCAGTTGAAAAATGAATGGCTTCTATTGCTACATCATCATTACCRTAACAGCAGATTAAACTTTAACCACTTATTTTTAAATATTTGGGTTACCAACTCAGGGCTCAGCCAATTACTGTTAGGTTGCTAGGGTAGACAGAAGTGGAAGATAGACTTAATGCTGTACAATTGATCTGCCTACAGCAACGTTCATCTAGAGCAAACTTTTGCCAGCTCTTGTGAAGACAGATGATTGCATCAATAGTTAGAAAGACTGTGAAGATATTTTAAAAAATAATGAATGTGAATTCATCTGTAATTTGCAAGTACATTAAACAGAAATAAATATAAGAGATTAGCGAGTCAGCAAATGGAGAACAAGAATTTTGGGAGGGAGGGCAAGGCTGATGAAACCAAGGAAGAGAAGCACTTTTGTGTCACTAACCTGGACCCCAGTTTAGTGAATGATTTTGAATCTGAATGGAGAGATAACAATTGTGCTCTAATATCACTAAGTCTTTTCTTCTCATGCCTTTTTAAAGGTAAATAACTTCTGAAAWTTGAGTTTAAAGTACTGGAGCCTATTTAGAAAAAAAATGCTCTTTGTACATTTAATGTCTATCAGCAGAGGGCACTGCTGTAACAAACAATAATACAGCTTAAAGAAACCATACACAGCCATATACAGGCAGGAAAATGAGATTCTTAAAACAACTGTAACACAGCGAGCAGTACATGAGGATAGAAGTATGAACAGTATTATGAATGTTTTTTCTGGTCTTAAGGAGCTGCTTGTGATTTGTGGTGCTCAATGCAATCCCACATTTTATCCTAAAGCTCACAGAGAGACAGGCCTCTCCAAGGASCTCTCATTGCTACCCGACATCTGCAACTAAGGCTCTCCTTTTTGCGAGTTTTTAWATAGAATAATGTCTAGGTAAGGACATGTTTCTTACAAAATAATTCCAAGTTGATCTGTGATGCATCTTATCAAATGCATTTTTACTGTTATCCTAAACGAGGATTTATTTGTTTTTCAGTGATTTTTTTACAGTAGCTCAGCTACAAGTATATGAACTTGATGCTGTGCTATTTGGTACATACAGTGCTGATGTCTCATGATTATAGCAAGAATTCCAGCAGCTCTGAAAAGCTGTAAAACTGTAAACTATTTGATAGCACTGCCTGAATTTATAATATATGAAATTTGTGATAAATGTTAGGGTTAAAAGGAACTTTTTCCTTTTTCATTTTGAGTTTTTTTTTTTTCTTTCCTCCTTTCCCCATACTAAAATTGAGGTTTATGAAGGTACTTATGAGTTGAAATGTGACCAGGAATATGCAATTATCATATGCTAGGAATAATTCACACAAGTAATAAATATTTCAAATGGCCACAAAAAAAGTGCACAAAAAATTTTATATAGAAATAAGTACCAGCAATTTTGTTGATTTATTAATATGCTATAAACTATTATCCTTGAAATTATGACCAATAAACCATTTTGTATTTCACACAGGCTCATCAGTCACAAGCTTGGTGGGAAGTTCCTGCTGAAAAAAGACTCTACTATTTTTGTCACCTTCTCCTTGCAGCGCCACAAGTCAGCGCCTCGTGTTAGGAACAGCATTTCAGCAGGTAACACACAACACAAGCATCATCTGCCAAGAGCAACACGGGACTGAGCCACATGCTCTCCTCACCTCTCCCAAATATGTTTTCTTTGGTTCTGTGAACCAAAGTGGAGGCTGAGGATGTGGTGAGCAGTAGGTCATTCACTAAATGTAAGATTTTTAAGAGTACTCTAGTTGCTTAGAAAATGGAATCTATGAACTTGGGCTTCAAAGTGCCCTAGATATTCCTGAAAATTGCTACTTGAAATTTTTCTATTTTGAAATTTTGATGTTGAAGAATATAACACTATATGAGATTAGAACTTGATTAAAATAATATCAAGTAATAAAAACAGTTCTTTATAAAAGGCTTTGTAATCTTAATTCCCTAATTGCATAAAAGTTAACAAAATGTCCCTAGATTAAAGGAGATAGTAATATAATTATGGAACCTGGTTTCATATGCTTCAGATTCATGCTATCTAACTCTCCAAAAGAAAGTTTTGTGGTCTAGAAAATAGTTTCAAACCACTTTTCATCTCTAAGTCAGTAATATAGAAGATAGACAGCTACTACATTGCCAAATCTTTTCATGTAACAATCTTAACACAAAGTGATTTCTTTTATCATTACATAAATCTGGGAACCTTTCTTATGCTCACAACATACCAGTGAGGAAAGAGTGCTTTATCTACATGTTACAAATGGGAAAAGAGCAATCAAAAGATTTGCCTAAGGTCCCTAAGAAGTCTGGTACAGAAGGGAACTGAATCTAATCTCTTATATCTCAGGCTAACACTTTAAGCACTGGCTGTACCTTGCTGTTGGGAAGTCTTTGATTAATATTTATCTTGATTTCATCCTGTACAGTCCTTTTTTGGTACTATAATTGTTTTTATATTTCTTTATCTGACTGTTCAAATTGCTATTGTTTTGATATTTAAGTGAGAGAGCATTACTTTATTTTGTGTAAACAATTTCTCATCAATAAAATATTTTTCACATCTATACCTAATTGTGCGATAGAATCTTGGAGTTTAGTATTAATATTCACTCCCCGAGTTACCTCCACGGAGAAGAAAATAGTCTGAATTTGTAGAGCAGACCAAGAAAATGGTATCAGAAGACTTCAGGCTGAATTTCTCATGGCTGTTATTTGAAGTGACTGTTCTTAAGAGTTGAACTTCACACAATTCAGCTTGCAGTTCAGAAATGCTGCATACCTGCAGCTCTCAGAATTCATCATGAATCACAAGCGTTTAACAGCTCTTACAGTAACAGGCCCCAGCTCTGACATGCCAAGGGTGATTTCAAAACAGGAAATTAAGTGCAGGAGCTGAGACTCTTCCTTCTGTGCAGTAACCCTTGGTCAGCATACACTTTTACCTGAGCGTGATGCAATAGCAGTTCTTTATGCCCACTTTGCTGAAAGTACATCAAAAAATCTCAACTCATTCCTGAAACTACAGGGGAAAACAGTGCATTTGTATGAAGATGATGATAACTCTGTGCCCTGGAAGGGTAACTGATTTTACTCTTCAAGTAGGAAAGTAGGATGCATCAGGGAAAAAACGAGGATTTGCATCAGATTCCTGCTTCCATACTTGAAGCACAAGACCTTGTTTGCTGTGAAATACAAGAGTTGGACATTTCTTCAACTGTTGCTGCACTTTATTAAGCTGCAGACAACATATAATCTGACTCAGAAAAAAAAAAATGACAAGTGACACGCAGCTTTGCTAAGTATTGTGGAAGATGACTGTTTGCTTGCCATGACCTACAACATGGCCTTGAGACAAGGACSTCCATTTGTCCAGTCTCTCAGTCAGTATTGTGAGGCCTGCAAATCGGAACATTCAGGAAAGGGAGTAATAAAAATAAGGAGCCTATTTATCCAATTGATGTTTTAATTAATGTGGATTAAAGTCTTCCTCTTTGGAGAGGAAGACAGAAATGGGATGTATGATCTTCTTCCAAGAGTTTTTCTAAGTTGTTTTCAAAACAGCAAGCTCTCAGTTCTTCCTCCCCCCACAGTCTTTGAGGAATATTTGCATTACAGGTTTGTAGTTATCTGATGTCCCCACCATGCTGTCACTGCTCTCACCAGCACCATAAAGGCAAGACAATCATCAGGCTTGCATGTCTCAGACTGCTGTTTCCCAGCCAGCTGAACCACCACAGCAGTTACACGGTACCAAATAGCAGTAAGGACACACTGATGCAAGGATAGCCCCCCAAACCAAACCTTCTCCCATCTCTGCAGAGCCTGGAGACTTCTCTGAGATGCCAGAGCTGTTACTGTGATCACAGAAGAACTTGTAGGACKCTATCTAAAAGGAGACAAACATTGGTAAGTATTTGCAATGAGCATTACACAGTAAGCAGAGCCTTTTACCAATAATGTGCAAGTAAAGAAGCAGGAATATTTCTTAGTCCTTCAAACACAGCAGTACAGCAGAAAGAATCATGACAATACAGCAGAGATTGTCTTGGCCATCTTGCATTTTTCATATATAACATGAAGCTTTAACATTGTGGATTCAGCAGCAGCCACTATCCATGAAATTTCAGGTCTCCTGCCCAGCAGTTATGKAGCCCTGGTGAAAATACACACCAAGTGCCTCTTCCACTGCTATTGATACTCCCACCCTTTCCTCACTATGCAGTTATGGACACAACTGACATTACATCCAGAAAATTAAATAAATAAGCAAACTAACCTCGAGTTTAAGGATCTGCGGTAGACTCGCCACATAATATTGTTATGCAGGCTCTCCAGCTCACATCCTGAGATGTATTTGAGTTCAAAATACAAAGGCTACTCCAAAAGAATATTCCTAGATGCAAACCTGTCACTGAGAGTTGGTACCTCTGTCATAATATGCYGTAATAAATAAGTAAARCACCTSTTGGGTAACTTTATTTTGCTAAAAAATGAACATCACATGTCTGTCCTACCTATTTGGATCACAAACCTCATAGACAAAAGAAACGTGTCTCGCATACAGCGCTAGGGCAGACAGAGGCTATTAGCTCATTCGCATGACTACAATGCAAATTGCTATCACATTAATAATGACAGGCTGGGAGGCATACAAAAACAAAGGATAATGAATTTCAAGGCCTGAATCTCTAACCCTCAGATATTTTAATCGTAAACAGAGAGTTTCTAGRAGGCTTTTTGCTTTCAGAGAACAAAATTCAAGTAGGCTGAGAAAATTTTCAAGAGCTTTGGCTAATCCTGCACTCAAGACCATCTCCTGAAAAAGGAAAAAAAAGAAAAAACTCAAACCCAAGAACATGTCTCACACCTCCCTTGAAGCTGACACTACCTGACACCAACACATTCACTCTACAAGTCACTGTACGTGCTCAGCATACACCTTGTGGAGATAGCTCCTCAGAGACTGCCAAACCAGGAAGTTCAAAAATGCAGCAAAATCCCATATTGTTTTTGTCCCTGCAGCAGCTATTCAGCTTCACACCATGTGCTAGGTAAATTATTGTCATTTCACATTTTAATCTACCTAATCCCGGATGGAAAATCACTAGCCAACAAATCATCTTTGTGGGAACGTTATTTATAGCCATCCTTTTTATGAATAAAGGGCCCCGTCATAAGTCAGCTGTCAGGTTTCCCGTTGTTATTGCTAGTCCTGATCCCGAGTGTCCCTGCTGCGGGCAGCCAAATGGCTATGGAGTTGCAGAGCTTGCAGGATGCCTCAGCTTGCCCGAGGCAGCTGCCCCACCGCCTGGGCACCCAAGGGGAGCATAGCTCGAGCATCCTGCAAACTCCTTGTGCCCAAGCCTCCCAGGCAGGGAGGTACTGAAGTGCAAAGGACGCTCTCCCTTCAGTTTTCCTCCTCAGCTAGATCAAAATCCAACCCCAAATAAAAAGCAGAAAATGTATATATAACCAAGACTATAGTGCAAGAAATAGCAGTGCTTCATTGCTGCACACACCTTTGTTTGTGGAGCATAAAGCCCGATTGTCACCAAATCGGGCACAAGGAGTTAAAGTACCCAGATAGGAAAGTGAAAGGAATGGAAAAAAATCTCTATCTTATTCTACAGTATCAGAATCAGGAAAGTTAAGAAAAAGGATTGTGGAAAAAAGAAGGTGTGCTCTCAGTTAATTCACTAAATGCAAAGTCATATATACCTATATGAGTACAGTGTCAGGAATGCCACTCAAACTTTTCCTGTCACTGCATATCCCATTTTTTTCAGTCTCTCAAATCTTCTCCAAATCTGAATAGCAATTTGGTGTTTATGTGTAGTATGTATGTGTGTTTAAACAAAACACCGACCTTAATGCACACATTCACAGTTAGTCTGAAATCCATATGGGTTATCTGAGAAAATGTTACCAGTAAATAAAAATGTAGTATTTTGCTAAAAGGGTAGCATGTGCCCAGCTCGTAAAGTATCATTTATTCACTGCAGACCTTGTTCAGTGCTAGAAAACCTTATTCCTTTTGGCATTCATTTTGGAGAAATGAATATATTCAGGCAAATCAGGAGTAGGGTATATCTGGAGAAATTACAAAGGGGAGGAGTTCACCTTCCTGGCTATGGCTTTCAGGTCTGGCCAGGGCTACTTACTCCAGTATAAAGCTCAGAGCAGAAATATGATCACATCCTAAGGAGGCTAATCAATTCTGGTTTCAACACTGAGCCTATTTAAAATAGATAATGGAATTGCTGTTCCTTGTCCTGCTCTCTCTGCACATTCTCAAGATTGAGGCAGTAGGTAAGTCCTTGCCTGCTCTTCCTAACCCTATGTAACAAGGTTACTCTTATTTATGATTGTTGAGTGCCGGTGCAAACACTGCAGTCTCTCCAGTTCTTTCATATGACAAATGGGAATATGTTTTATTTCTCTCTATCTTATATCCTTTGTAGAAAATTATCAAATGCAGCCTTCTTTCATGAATGTATGAGGGTTGTTTTGGGGGCTTTTTTTTTCTGTCTTTAGAGATTCTACTTTCTTTCCTCTTCCATGAAAGATTACTGGGGTTTGCTTGATCTCTATGATTATATATATAAATTCAAAAAGCATACAAAACATTTTCTATGAAGTTCTTAAAACTTCAAATAGGTTGGTTTATTTTTCTACTCATATTGCTTTGCCCTTCATGGTATAGGATGAAATTCCTATGCTTGCCAGCTGAGAAAGAACAATGTGTCTTTTGCTGCATTAGCTCAGCAGACCCATCTATTTTTGCATTCTATACATAAGTGCACTTGTGCACTTATGATGACTAGATTAAATGGCGATCTATAATTAGTATTGAAAAATGCAAAAGTTCTTTGTATGCTTCTATTGGATCAGAAATACTATAACATTGAATAAATACCTTTTTCTACATAAATATTGGCAGGCAGTCTCAAAATAAATTAAAAATAAACACTGCAGTCCTTAAGTAGTAATGAAGGGTCTATTGTTTGTACTAAAATAGAATAGACTGCATTAAGGGGAAAAAAAAAAAGGAGATACAATATTATCTGATGTATCAGAGAGAAGCACTGCACCAAGAGCCTATTAAAGGGACAAGGTTTTCAAGCAGATTCATTTGCCAAACTTAAAGCAACAGAGGTCTAAGGTACCCACAAAATGCCTTAAGGAACATGGGGAAAATGGGGGGGTTTCCAACGTCTTATTTCTCTGCTCTTAATTAGTTCTCCATACCCAGGAGTCAGTAACTTGCCTTTTCCAAATCCCTACCTTACAGTTTACATACTTTTCTACCTTTTTAGTCTGTGTTTCACAGATATTCTGCCTCCTGAGGCTTCTCAGGGGTAGTACGGGAGCACAGAAACACAAGGAACCTTTGCTCTTCCAAAGTCTMTGTCAATTGTTGTTTGCTTGACAGAAATCAATCAACAACTAATTAACACCCTGCTAAATTTACTGCTCTATTACAGTAAACTCATAGAGAACCCATATAGTCTTTACTAGCTTAATATTAATAATTAGCTCTTCAAAAGAAAAAGGTAATACATGGAAAGCAACTGTTATTTTGAAGCCCCCTCCCACCTTCTTTGCATCCATGTTTATTTTATTCTTAACATTTTATTAAGTTAGAGCCTGGATGTTTCACAAACCCTCAGCTTTAGAGAACGAGGCCCAATTACTTTTTATGTTTTGTCTGGGAGACATCTACAAAAGAAAAGGAAATCTTCCTTACACTCCAGCTGTATCTTACTGCTTTTAGGAACTTGTTTGAGYGATATCTACTAATCAGCTTATTTAAGATAGCTGCAGTAGGGGTCATTTCGTGCTCAAATCCACCAGGTTGCTTCCAGCATTGACCTGTCTAGATATAATATCACTTACTCATTAAGTACTGTAAGTACTTCATGAAGGAAACAAACTTCATTATCTATATTCCCCAGATAGGGAAACTGAGGCACACAGGTGCAACAACCCMTTCACAGGCCAATCAGCTGGACAGAGCCACAAAGAGATGCTATTTGTCTTGAATCCCTGTCCATCACTTCATCCACTCACCTTACGGGTTTCCGTGCAGCATATTCCATTAACAGCAGCAGCTGTGGATCTCGGAGGGTGTGCTTGGCTCTCCTGGAGATGAGTGACCCTCAGGCACAGCTATCAGGCATGCCGAAGCAAGGCAAAATGTTCTCTAGTAGAGTTAGAACGAGCACCAAGTGTTTCTGAAAAGTAATTATGTTTTAAGGGGGATGGAGGAAGCCCTGGTATGTTTTAGCCTTTTTCTTTATCACAGACTTAACCATGAGAGGACACTCCCCCATAGCCCATGCTCTGGGGCCCCCAAAAATTGATGCATACAATTCACSATTCCTTCTATTTTCTATATCCCTACCTATGTACTTTTAGCTTTCACAAACAAAATTTACATAACCATGTTGGTACTGACATTGTCAGCATTAATTCTTGAGTCTCATGTTTCCTCAGGGTCATTAAAACAGAGTATACCTGATATCTTTATGAATAGGATAAAAAGCGATTCCAGAGGAAAAGGAAATAGAAGCAGTAACTTCAGCTTCTATTTCCAGCTCTAGCAGCAAGGTCTGCACACGTGCTTACAGTATTTTTCCAAGTCCATTTGAAAGTTGACAAAACAGAATGACGTTACTAAGGTGCACGTTGGAATGAAACGTTGCACTGTTACATGCTTAAGAAAGGAGAGCAAGAACTGCATGGTAAGATCTAGAACACGCAGTAAAAGCAGTATCCGAGAACTGCTTTGGGGGAGAGAAAATTTGAACTGTCCTCTCTCCACCCACCTAATCCAGCACATGATTAAATACAGCTGATAAGATATCGCTGACATTATCTCAAGGTAGTTAACTTCACTATCACAGTGCAGACAGACTTTTGATCTCAGATTGTGATTGCTGGGTAGGATACCTTGCTTAGGGCTTCCTTCCCTTTCTTCCTGGTAATCATTCAGGCTGACAAAACAGTTTTAAAGGCTTGAGTCAGCCTATGGTCATCCATACGTATCTGTTTGGCTTACACTTGCAGGGGGCTCATGGATGAGGGATAAGGATGGATGGAAAAGGTGCTGCTGTGAAGCACATTCCTCTCTGATGTCCAAATAACCAGCTCAGACTTTTGGGTYCTGAAGGTGCTGGAAGGACCAAGTCCTAAAGGAAGCTGGTTCCAGGTGCTGGGGCTTTTCTCCCTGCAGAGGAGATGCTTTGTCAGTCGAGGGCACAACGTATCTAGCGGCCTGGTCCTAGGTTCTCCTTTACATTGCGTGAGATCGGACATAAAAAATGGGAAAGGGAAGGGTAAAGTATCTGGAGTCAAATTCATTCTACAAGATCCCCCCCAAAAGGGTTTGTTTGTTTTGACATTGCCTCTATTGTAAACAAGTCAAAGCAAATCACTCCAGTAAAACAAGTCACCTTTATCCTGGATGCCCATTTCTTGCTCAAAGCCAGCTTCCTCCTTTGATACAGCAGATTTATCACGACAGTTATGACAGAGGCTACAACAGTATCACAGGTCACAGCTGAAAACATTCTCCTCACTCTCTGACATAAAGGAAGAAGTCTGAAAATGTTTAGAGCAAATGCAGGACCCTCCCAGCCTCTTCAGCTCCCGTTCTCCTTTAGCTCGTGCTGCATCACAGGCTCCGAGCTGCCCATACCCACGGCTTACAGGCACATTTGCAAACTGCCGGCGCAGAGCTTGGATCAGATGTTCCTTGCAACGTTTCAGTATGGTAGCAAACTTTATCTTCAAGGACAGCTCTTGCTAATGGCCTGCAACACACATCCACGCAGATGTAATGCGCTCTGAAAACGAGGATTCTCCATTAAATGATGATAGGGGAGACGGGTGATCACTTATGTTTGTTTTTCCATCGTTAGTTACAACTAATTTGGAATAGGGGATTTTAGTTAAAGAACAACAGAGGATATTCTTACTACTGTACTATAGCACTTTGGACCATTGGTGGTATAAAGATCATTTACACTTCAAGAGCTTTAAACACATTTAATAAAACCAGCTCATATTCGACATACAAAATTTAGAGATTTCCAGACACGCAGAAGGACAAAACCCTTCGTTAGAGATGGACAAACTTAAAGGACAACTCTCAAGCAGCCTCACCCTGCCTCGCTGCCTTGAGGGCCTTCCAAATTGCTGTTTGGGAGGTCCAAATAGGGCAGTAAGCGAGGTACAAATAGGACAAAGTAGATGTCAGAGGTTCTGTGGAATTCAGGCAATCTGACCATGGTCCAAAGAGCTTAAGGGTCTTTTCCGAGATCACACAATAGCACGTTGGCGACYTGCTAGGAGCCTGGCTTCAGGCCAGCAGCACTGTCCTCCGCGTCAGCGGACAGAAGAGGGAGTTCTCAGCTGAAGGAATTTTTCCCTCAAGTTTCCAAGCTGGGCTTGATAGCTAAAACAATTGAAAACATTTACAATMAAATGAAAACAATACGTAATTGTATTGTTTTGTTGCTGTTCTGGTGCCAAGAAACAACTTGGGTCAGGAAGCGAGTTGTAAGTTTGACAAGGAAGAAACAGAGATAAGTGGTAGGCCTGCTTACTTGCCAAGAGAGACTCCCTAAATTTAACTGTCTTGAACTTTGTGAAGGAAGAGGAGGCCTTCGGCTCAGTTCACACTAATCTAAATTAAAACACTGAAGTCAAAGTGACACATTATATGATGCATCGTGACTTAAGTCAGGAATCCATAATACAATGCAAGAGTCAGATATGGCTGATAAGATGGTAATTTTACATCCAGATGTCCTCATATATATATACACTGAATTATATTACTTCCAAAGGYGACGATGATGGGAGTACCTTTATTTAATGCCAAAAAGGCAAGGAGCTTTTTGCTATCTAGTACTAATACTGTCTGGAGTAAAGCATGTGTGCTCCTGGCTTAACTCGCTTGTGCCAATGAGCTGGTAAAAACCTTGGGAATGGGCTATGAAGCCCTCCGGGGCGCCTGAGATTCCAATAGTTGGAGCACTTCAGCTATGGGAAAACAAAACTGCTGAATTTTTCTGGGCAGAAACAGTGGAGAATGCGGCAGCCTGGAAAAGCAAGGGCTGGATAGAAACTGCAAGTGGGCCTTTGCAATCCGTGACAGCTATGCTGTCTCACAGGGTGACTTTTAAATCTTCATATAATTCATATAGAGAGTTATAGCCTTCCCTCTCACCCGCAAAAGGTCAACAAGAAGAGTTAGGAAATTATTTAGGCTGAAGTAAGGTAATACATAAAGTAAGCATAGTTAGACAGCAACTCTGAGAGAAGAGCACCAGAGTCCCAGGCGCTGCCACCTCATCCGCACGCCTCCCCTTGCCTCTCTCCTGCCTCACTCTGGGCTCAGGTTGCCTCCAGAAGGAAGCAAGGCAGCATCGGGAATGTGTCCTCCTGGAGAAGATGACCTGGAGTCTGTCCTTCAGCAACCATTATACACTAAACAACGAGAAGGTGGCAGAGCTGAGGCTGGAGCAAAGAGGGTCTCAGGGACACCAGGGAGGGTCTGCCAGTGCCATGAAGAAGGGAGCTTACATGGARGCAGTGGAAAAGTAAAGGGCAGAATGCCATGAGATGGGACAAAGTAAGGATGGAAGAAGCAAGAACAGGAATTACAGATCATGGAGGAACCATCCGAATGCTGTAAACACCAGGGAGGGAAGGGATTGTTTAGGGTGGTTCAGTGGTATTTCTAGGAGTGATGGGACACAGATAAGCAAGTGGAAAATGTAAGCTATTAAACAGGAAACATTTCCTGACAGTGAAGTCTAATAGACTGTGTAAAATTCTCCTAAGGGAAGTGGCAGGAGCCACCGAGACAATTAAAACAAGACTAGACAACATACCCCAGGGTATAATCATGCCTCAGACCATGGACAACTGACTGRATAAGACAAGTATCAGTTGTGTCTTTCCTTCTTGGTTGGAGAGTTAAGCCTGGGTGGGGAGAAGGGAAAGGACCATTTCAAATGAAAGGTCTGCATACAGAGGGAGGAATCACACTTAAGCCTAATATTATTCTTGTGCATATTCTGCTGGCAAGTGACACAGCGTTTGGTGGGTTTGGTTTTCTTGAGCAGTACCTACACAAAACATCCTGTCCTCTAAAATCATGTTACCAAAAAAAAAAAAATCTTATTCTTATTCACAATAATCACTAATTCATTGTTTGCTCGACCATTCTGCAATGTTTAATTAGTTCATTGTTCAAGGTTTAGCAGCTTTAAGGACATTTCTTCAGAACTGCTGAGTTTATATCCTGTTCAAATGCACTGATACTATCCAGTTTCCGAAATCACAAGTGTGATAACAGCTTGACAGAAAGCCACTGGTTCCTTATTGGTTTGCAGACATGAAAAGCCTGCAACAATTAGATGCTGATCACRGGGCTTAAGTTGCATTCAACAAGAGCAGAGCAGAATTTTTATCAGTCTGGGATATAAAGCAACAGAAGCCACCAAAGGGCTGGATTTTTTAATTTTCTTTTCTCCCCAGCATTTGGATGCACAGGCTGAAAGATTTTTACTGTTCTCATTTGTTCATCTGCAAAGATAGACAAACTGGACTGAAGCCCACAGGCGGATTTGCTGGAGCCTGCCAGGCATCTGTGAACTGGTAATGCGATGCGGTCACTTGGTTTGGAAGGGGCTGGTCTCGGACCAGCAGCGAGAGGCTCCGAAACCTCTTCTCCCTTCCTCCTCCGCTGGATCAGATGCGGTGACAGGGCAGTTCGGTGGTACTTGTCCTTCCTCAGCATTGCCCGTGCCCTGCRTTGAATGCCTTGGTGCTTTGCTCATGGTCTAAAAGCCCCAAGCTTGACACCTGGGAACAAATACACTTGCTGCGCTTACCATTAATTATGGCTCACACGGATTGTGAAATTTGATTTGCACTTTAGCAAGGCACTGATGGCTAAGCTGGGCTCAAACGCTTCCTGTCCAAGGCTCTGTACAAACCCAGCACAGCAGAGCTTGGCCAAGGATGTTCAAACAGGCAGGTCAGGACACCTCTGACAACCTTCCTTTCTCCCTGGCAGCCTTCCTCTGGGGCCCATCTCGCACCCAGCAGCTCGAGTCCAACCTGTGCAGGCAATAACCTTCGCGCACTGCGTGAGAGCCAYGTCTGTGGAGCATTCGTGCCTGCAGCACAGAGCTTTCTCCAGCAGCTTCACGCCACTATCACTTGCAAAGGAAGCTCCCTCCAGCTCGCAGCAGTTTCTAAAGCATATGTTGACAACTAAGCTACTACAGATGCCAAAAATACTTCTTCACATATTCATTCATGCAAACACTGGCACATTTTAAAGATAATAGAACACTTTGAAGATCAACTTACTGAGTATTTGCTAAGTATTTATTGATTAACATGCTGATAAAGGCGCTCGGTGCCATTCTGCACTTGGTACTTCTGTGTGGTTGCTTCAGAGCAGAGAGGACAAACCACCTCTCAGTGCGGGAGGTCCAGCCCCCACTGAATGCAGGTGGTCCTGAACGAAACACAACCACCGCTTTTAGCGACTGCAGGTTCTCAAACTAAATTTTGTATAAGTTCAGCAGGACATGAAAAGAAAGATTTTCTCAAAGCCATTTTTGAGAGATCTAATGCAAAATATTAATGAAACAATGTAGAAATCACTTCAGTTTTTACAACAAGGATGTACAGTGTTCTTTGTTCACTTCAAAATATGACTAAACTTTGGTGAAATAGAGTGGGTTAACTTTATGTATAGTTTTCAGCATAAATTAAAATTTGCTGAGGAACTGAGATGAGTTAAAACACACTCTTATAGAAAGATTACTTTCATTAAGTAATTTCACGTTCATTTCATCCCTCCCCACTGTTACTTTAGTTAGCCACCTTATTCACCAAGTTTCTACTGAGGAATTGCAAATGCTTAATAGAGGGTTTTGTTGTGTTACCCATATGAAGATTAGGGGTTAAAAACAGTTAGGAACTTCTCTACAGAAGTGTTAGAAAGGGGCACAAATTACAGTAATAAGTAATCTAATGACATGTAGGACTCCATAACAGTCTCTARAAATTGATTAGCCATTTATTAAAATGCCTAAACCTAGACAAACAAAACTGYAATATTGATCATGATTATATTTTCAGCAAGTTATTATGACCACAGGCTTTGTATTCTTTGTATTGATTGCTAGTTAAATAAGCAAAAAGGGCTATTCCTTGGTAAACTCCATTTAAACATTATTACAGTCATAAAACTACCCTTGAAATATGCTGCTATAAGCAAAATAGTCCTTGCTTTCCTGCATGGATGGGCACATCATTAAATTGAGTAAGCTCCGAATTTCACCTTTCCTCTGACACTGAAAAAGCAGGAGTAAGACGTTGTAATGAAAAATCCTCCACCTCTGTGTGGAATCTCACCTGAATTAGAATGCGGATTACTCATGCCTTATGGAAAAAAAAATTATCATTTCTTAAAATTCCTTATTGCACCATATAATCTGTAATGGTTCCTGAAACCAGAGGAGATAAGACTTTCTGTACAAGTGGATTTCTAAAGAAATTAAATAATGGCAAGTGCAGTACTCATATAAGGAAATAACCTTTAACATATTCAGAGTGTAGAACTGTTGCCTTAAAAAGTTATTGAGATCAAAGGTTCAAAAATAAATTATTTAGAATTGTAAAACCTCCCTTCCCCAAATTGTAATATATCATGTTAACACAATTTTGGGSAGGAATATTAATAAATCAATTCATTAAGAACTAGAAGGAACTCTAAAGAGAAGACAGAGCTGCCTACTATAGGGTAGAAATGATTGAAATGTTGCATGCTCTATACTGCTAGGAAAATCTTTAGCAACAAGCTCTTTTTATAGCTGAAGAAGTCAGTTCTTACTAGCCACCGTCACTTACATATTAATTTGTGCACTTTCTTTCATCTAGTTTCACATGTCTGATCTGTTTCGTTTGTTTGTTTGTTTGTTTGCATGTGGAGGCCACTGGTGCTATCAGTCACAGAAGTACAAGCAGCCGAGCTGTGAAGGTACCGTGGAACAGCTTCCCTCTCCGATGGCTTCAGTGTTTGGGCTCTCCTGTTTTCCAGAGGGTTTTRTAAAAATAATACAACAAGTCCACATGTTGGAGTTTCTAACACTGCCTGGCCATGATAGCTATAAACACAACTCAGAAATCTGATGCCTGAAGAAGCTATTCATTTTATTTCAATCAAGACTGATAGTACAAATGTAAAAATAATTTAAAATGTACTCTGAATGTAATTACCTTAGTCAGCTCTTTAAATTTGAATCAAGAGAGTTAAGAAAAATGTTTATATTTTACCTATAGTTGCACCTCTCTTTTACTTCCCTGGGAGCAGTGACTTGGCCCATTGCCTTGCTCCTCACAATGTGCAGCCCAGCCAGCTTTGAAACCCACTTTGGGTTTGCTGCATTGGAGCTTTTCTCTGCCAGCACCACCTTTTTTTTTTTTTTTTTTTTTTTTTTTGTGCTACGGTTGATGATCAGCCAGTCTTGGCAACAGTTCACTTTCTATTTTACAGCTATTTCCATGTGCATCTTTTCCTACTAAACTAGAAGGTTCTTGCAACACAGTATTTTTAAAACAAAACAAAAACATGACATGCCAGAAAATTTTCTTAATTCCACCATACAAAGACCTTTCTTTCAAAGATGTCTCCAATTATTTAAGCAAGAACATATTGACAGTTAAAGTGCTTAGGCTTTATAAACGATTCCTAGGCTACAGTAAAAACATGTTTTTCTCCCCTAAATAGAACCTCGAAGATGGTATTTAATAAACAACACCTGCAAAGAAAGCAAACAGTCACCTATCAATATTGTCACCAAAAATGTCATTTATGATGATAGCCTGAAGCCTCTGAATTTTGAAGGATATGATGTCCAGGGGTCTTCCAAATGGAACATAGAAAATAATGGGCATACAGGTGGGTACAGCCAGAAGTGCTACTGTAGGTTTTTTTTTTTTTTTAAATAACCATTGGTATTCTAAAAATGTTACTGGCTGCTGTGACTGACAGATGCCTAAAACTGGAACTTGAAAGCATCAAATATTTTCCTAAATCAAAATGGAAAGATAACTAGGTTGACAGGTAGATTTCTACAGCTGGAAAAACTAAGACAATTCTAAATTAAAACTTTAATTGCTATGTACATATTTTGATATTTCACTAATATACAGGTTAATGACTTTCTAGTTATGAAAAGATTCTCTAGAAGCTCCATTTCCTGCTCAGAGGAATAACTTTTATATGAAAATTAACATTCATGAAGATTGGTCAGATCTCGCATCTTCCTCAGACATATGAAAGGATTAGAGGTTTCTGTCTGCACTTTTTAAATGTCTTTCTTCTGAGGGCAACCAATTCCTGTGGTATGAGAACATTGGAACAGTTACTATTATATTACAGCTGCAATTAGAAGCTCTCTAGGAGATTAGAATATCATTGTATTAGGTGATGTGCAGACAGTAAAGGTCAATGTCCCAAAGGTCTTACAATCTAAAGGCATAAAGCCAGCAAATATATATCCTATTAATCCATTTTTCAGATTAAAAAAAGCATAAAAAAGCAAAGTAATTAAATGACTCACACAAGCTCCACATTTATCTGGAATTTGGAACTAAAATGAAATTTCTAGGGCTTCAATCCAGGATTAAAAAAACCTTCACACTCCCCCCCCCCCCCCCCCCCCAAAAAAAAACAAACCACCACCAACAAAATGTGCTTAATGTAGAGATCTTAATTATTCCATCTTTAAATATATCCAAAATTCTCAAACACAGAAAAGAACTAAGTTATAACTAGAAAAAGTCTTCTTTAAGATGATTCTGTTTTGCTGTTAACAGTCTATCAAGCATCACATTAAATAGATAATAACTTAATCCTTTAGCCTTAAGTAGCAGCACTACTCTAAATTAAAACAATCAGATTCACAGTTTGAACTAAATAATAGTGTATTTAAAAYCTGTGCAAAATAAATAACTATTAGAGTGCACACAGTAGGAGRTAAAAATGATGCTTGAAACCACGTAACCTGTGATCAAGTTGATTTTCGGGGCTATATTCGTGTGCTTTGGTAGTGTGAATTCTCCCGGAGGAAAGATGCAATAGTCATACAACACTCTGCCCTTTTCCACCATTTTACAGAAGGAAACAAATTCCATGAAATGCACTTTACCACTCCAGGCCAGGTGAAGCAAGCGAGCCCATGAGTCACTCGAGYGCGCTGGGTATACTGAGGGTGCAAACAGGAACTGCTGAGCACCCTGCTCTAGGCAAAGCATGTGCATGACTGCAAAGGGGGCCAGCAGATTTCTCATCTCAAATTCATCTCAACCTGCATTTTGTGAAAGTTCAGCTTCTGCAGTGAGGAACTGSTGGAGCACTGAGCATGAAAAAATGAGCCGCAATTTTGGAATAAATTTGAATCATGCATCTCTAGTTGCCAATATTATTAATACACAATTTAAATATATTTAACTATCTCTTTGTTTTCTCCAGTTAAAGCAACGTTTAGCACAACCCCTAAAATTGGAGGCGGAGGTCTGAAAAGAAAATACAAGGCCATTGAGCTTCATTTCCACTGGGGAGTCCAAGACATCCACTACCTGCCTGGGTCRGAACACAGCATAGATGGGGAAAAAACAGCCATGGAGGTAGGTGGATAGGGGTGCAAATCAGCAGCGAACAATGCTGGCTTTTTGTGATGCTACTGCATGAAACTGCAGTCGTGGAAGTAAGGAACTGGATGCACTGATTACCGATGAGATCACATGAAAAGAAAAAAACCCTTGAGTTTTGCACAACAAAGGCATGGAGRTGCAACAAATCTGGGTTTGTTTAGCCTTTCGGGTGGAGAAATATTTCAAAGTCTACACACTCCGATTGCCCTTTCACATACTGCTTATTCAAACACATTTGGGACTGCAACCATGAAGTGAGCATAGAGCYGGGAGAAAAGGAACAGTCTCTTTGAGGCGAGGCAAGGCAAGCGGCCAGTGCTGGTGCACATGGCTTGGTGACCTTGGTGACCATCCTTCTTTCCAAACCATGAAGCAAAAAGCTGCTACACTGCACAGGCTGAACAGAGGGTAGCAGCAATACGCAGAGCACTTCAGGTTTACTCACATGGCAGACAGATGCATGGAATGAGGCTGCTCGYGATGAACATTCAAATTATAGTCTATTTATTGGACATAATTCTTGTCTCAGATCATATTCAGTTCTTTTTTTTTCCTTGAATTGAGAAAAAAAAGAAAAAAAACAGCCCTGGTTCCACCCCAGCATAGACACAGATCAGCAGTCAGACTGTATTTATACCAACTAACAGTATAAAAAARGAAAAAACAATTGACCTTGAACTGTTGTGTTACAGCTTCACCTTGTCCACATAAGAGAAGATCTTCCAGATATAACAGAAGCAAAGAAAAATGAGAACGGTATAGCTGTGTTAGCGTTCTTTATAGAGGTAGGTAGCCATATTTTTATTTGCTCTCTCAAACTTKCATCTACTAGCAATACGGCTCAGGGCTGGGCTGTGCCTGTGTTAAAAYAGCCCAAGAGTTAAACATCCCTGATTTCTACAGCTGTGCAGTCCCAGCACATAGTTACTTAACACTTTTCTATAGCTGCTTGCTGTTTTCTGTTATCTTTGTGGTTTATTTGTGCTTTATTCACTATTACAGTAACCAGCTTTTGGGAAATGCATGTTTTGGAATCAACATATTTCCATTTCAGGTTGGAGACGAAAATAAAAAATATGCACCTCTAATAAATGAATTAGACAATATTAAATACAAAGGTAAGACATTCAGATTGCTCAAAAAGCAACGTATATATATTTTGAGCACATATGCTACAAGGTAGTTGAATTTTAGTTAAGATTACTTGAGACTGAGGGCCCAAAGATAAAGATTAATTCAAATACTCAGAACATTACAGGCAGGAGAAAATCTATTTTTTCCAAATTTGACAGTAAAGAAAGCCCTAAGCATCGAAATGAGGATTTCTGCTTCTGCAGGAATAAACAAAGTGATAATTAAAAAAATGCAGATGTTTATTAAAAGAGGTGTGTGTAATTTGTGCTCTTTGGGCTGCTGAAACCAGCAGGCAGTGATTTCTGTGGCAATGCCYCATGGCTGCTGCAGCCAGGGAAGCAAGCCTGGGGCTGGGACTTTGGGAGGCCTTTAGCAGCTGCATGTGAAGACAGGAATGAACAATCCTGCTCCCTGCGCCTCTTAAAAACAGTATTTCTGCACTGTTTGCCCAGAGTACGTAGCACAGATGGATGCCTTGCCGCTATTCTCTCTTCTCCCAAATGAGGAAGATCTGGCAAGATACTACCGGTACATAGGGTCCCTCACCACCCCGGACTGCCACGAGGGTGTCATCTGGACCGTGTTTGAGAAGCCGGTGGCACTCAGCCTGGCACAGGTACCTTGCAGAGGCATCTCCTACAGGGCAGCTTGCCGGCTTTCCACTCCTCTCACTGCCTCTTCACTCCCATGGTTTCATATAGAATCATTTGCTTCCCCACTGCTCTGTTGCATTCAGCCTAATCACAAAAACCTTCAAACTGACCCTGTTCAGACAAACCTACACTTTCCAACGTGCCCCTAACTTCAGTCTAAGTCACAAGTGCCAGTTTTGACAATGTCACTGTGTAGTCTTATTATATCTGCTCTCAAAAAAAACCCCAGCAGGAACAGAAAGGTGAAAAGAAAGCCAAACCAAAGCACAGATCAGTGCATAGTTCAGGGTTTCATCTATCCACAGCACTTCTGCTATAGCCATCTGCTCAATCCCAAATACCACTGCTTTTCTACTTAAAAAAAAAAAAAAAAAAAGAACGCTTAAGAACACTTAAAATCCTAGTAGGATAAAATACTTAAAAATCAAAAGTTGGGTCTATCAGCTTTATGGCAACTCATCCGTCCTGCAGAGACAACCAAGACACTCAGTCACGACCACCTATAAAATGCAGAGGATTCAACAGAAAGAACACGCGATAAAGAATTGAGATGTCCTGGAGTGAAGTCTTGGTAACATCACCCTCTAGCACAGTCTGGGCGAGACCCAACATCTGTATTTGTGTTGCTTATTTGCAGCATATTTGTAATCAATTTAGTCACAGGGCAGTGCTCGGCTMTGTGCCATTGATCATGACAGAGGGGACAAGGCAGTGATCTGCTGCCTGCTAGGGCCAGCTTCTTGCTGCAAGAAGTCAGAAATCTGGAGCACGCAGAGAGAAGAGCCGACATAATCCTAAACCCCTGGCTTTGTGTCACTGCCACGTGACACATGGCGAGGATTCAATGCATTAAGAACATTACAGACCTGGGCTATCCAGGTCTGTAAGCAGGACAAAACCCGTGACTCACACAGAAAGGAAGTCTAAGCGACTTCGGAGGCTCGAGGAAGGCCTCTCTGGTTGACCTTGGGCAGTATCTCCATCACAAAGTTTCCTGCAACATTTAACACACAACAATGCCACAGAGCAAGGCATGGCAGATTAAAAATATCACAATTCCTAATGCTTCATGGAAAAAGAATGTAACGCTCTTTTCTAAATGTCTGCAGGTTTCTCAGTTCTCAATGGTTTACTTTGGTGGCAAAAACTCAACAACACACATGGTTGAAAATTTCCGGCCTGTGCAGCCGCTGAATGACCGAAGCATTTACTGGTCTGGTGCCAGCCTCCCGCAGCCTTCTGCTCGGGTCTTAATGCTGCTCTCAGTCCTCACATATATCCTGAGTTCTCTCCTTCAATGAAGACTTCTCACCTCATTCAAGGTCCTCGTTTTTGTTTTTGTGTTTTTTTGCTTTGTTTTGGGTTTTTTTTTTTTTTTAGCAGTTTTTGTTTGTTTTGGTTGTTTTCATATAGAGTATTGTCTCTAACTGCCAATTCATGAATTATATCTGATCACAGAATTAAATCTTCTTCTCCTCCAGGCACTAATCATGTAGATTTTTTAAAGGACTTCTGTTGCTGCTCTTATGTAAAATAAAAGCCATTGCACTAAATTAATAGAATTATAAGAAACTATAATATAAATGTATGAAAATTTTAATTAAAATAAATGAAAACATTAAGATGGATTATCTGAAATCCTGTGGTTTTAACATAACCTTAAAAGAATGCTAAACAGGCTACGCAGAGGACCTTTAGGAGGAATTTGTCTTGAGTGCCTAACAAAGGTCTTGTTGGTTCCAAGTTTACACCCAGCACCGCAAATGAGCCCCGACTGTCTGGAATAATTCCCATTGCTCCCACATTTGCCTGTGTGAAGGTGCAACACGGAGCAAAGAAATGCTCACCCAGAAACAAGCAACATCTGGGCCTGCCTGTAGTGAAGGATGCCTGACAAATCTGTTCTGTACTCAGACAGCTTTCCCTTCTTCCTTCAATACGAGTTAATTTGTAGATAAGGTATTGGATTCCTTAGGCAATCCATTAATTCTGAATTTCAGGTCAGGGTTTCACTGCTGAGACTATTTATTCAGCCTAGTAGGAGAGCCCACAGCTGACACGATGCGCTAGAGAGAAAAGGGAAGCTCAGCCCCATGAGCTAATCACACATCTGTGGAAATTCCCTCTTTGGAGGATTGTCTTTGAAGCTGMGACTTTGATGAGCCTATATAATTTTCAATTGCATAATAAAATGGGAGAGCTCAAGAAATAGCTCTTACCAGTATTATATCTTGGAAGCTTTTTCAGTTTAGAAATATGTGAATGCTTCCATCTGTTTTTTKTTTTTTTTTTTTTTTTTTTTTAATACTATCATGCCTGTGAAATATTAAGATCTATATTTTTCCAAGAAGATTGCGATTTGAACTGATTTTTTCCGACCTTATCCAATTACTTTCAGGAAAGCTCAATATAGCAAGAAGAAATGAGATTTCCATGTAATGTTCCAGCTCTTCTCAAGACAATCATAGCTGGCTGTTTCCTTCGGCTAATGGCATGTAACTTGCTGCTGCTTCATTAAGTATTTTAGGTTTTGGCCATGCCAAAAAGTAGAATTTTCTATCAAAAAAAATATACTTTTTTCCTTAGGATAACATTTGCAGAGGGAGCCCTACATGACAACTACAAGGGCATTTTCAGGAGACTCAAGCAAGCATTACTAAACACAGCTCAGGAAAGGAGAAAAAGCAGAATGAAAATTTATGCTTAAATAATGCTTAACATAAGCTTAAAACTTGGGAAAATTCACCTTTTACATTTAGGAGAATAGTTAGAGTTTTAACTGTACTTTCGGATAATAAAAATCCTTTTGAGAAGCAAGCATAAATTAAAGATTAAAGCTGAACAAAGCCCTATTCTATTTTCACTGCCTTGAGTTTTCCTTTCTCTTGCTCCTCCTGAAGATGAGCCTCACAACAAGCACTMAGAAAAGTGACACTTTCCCCCCACTTTCTTCGGGGTTTTATCACTGGGGTTTCTGGAGGTGGAGGGAGGCTCTGTGGAGCCGCACTGGATTCAGACATTGCCGATACCGACAGGATCRGGCTCTTCTGCTCCGTGTGCGAGGCCGCAGCGTGATCTGCACAGGGCTCTTTGAGATACAGCCCTCGTTGTTCCGCGGCCAGCTTTATCTCTGCACAAATACCCGCCTGTTGAGCCGGCCAGGACAGTTCCCTACTGATCCCTCCCCGAGCACCTCTCTACCATCTATTTCCATTGCCTACTTCCATACTTCCCTCACCTCTCAACATCCCCGAGGCAGAGGAAACGCAGAGGAATTCAGAAGAGCGAGCCTTTGCTTTGAGGCTTTTTTTACAAGAGGTTATAAAGGGATGGTTCCGGCAGGCTCACGCTTTATTGCCCTTTCAGGATTTACGAGCAGCTTCATAAACTGCACAGTCGCACACAGAAGTCCCACAAAGCTCCKGCAGCTGCTGCCACCGTCCCCAGCCTGGCGCCTTAGCCGGGAGCCCAGCGCTCGGGAGCAAACAGCCCGGGCAGCTGCCCCCTTCGCTGCCCGCAGCCCCCAAACCCACCTCGTGCTGCCCCTCTCAGAGCATCTCTCCTCGTGGCGATCACAGCAGGAAGGAACCCAACATCTGGGGCAGCTCCCGTTCATTTATTGCTGATCACCTCCTGGCCGCTTTCCACTACGCCAGGCTGCAGCCTGCCCTGTGAAGAGAACTTCCACAAATTAGTTACTGTGGGGAGGATCGCATTTCCTCTGAAAGCTTGAAAAATACGGCTAAGAGGGGAGGAAAAATAAAAAAGAAAGGAAATGCTGAAATKATGAAATTATGAGTGCTCCCCAAGCACTCTGCATATACCTCTGCATATATAAGCTCTGAATAGACCAATATGATTAATTTTCCCTGAGTGAATCTGAATTTTATGCCAATTTTATGAAGAAAAGTGAAATGCAGGGCTTTCTAATCAACAACAAAATATAGTAATAGCAATTCTTTCTCCAAAGAGTTAAAAACAACGATGACAACAACTACAGCTGCCGGCAGCAGTTCTTTCCAGCAACAGGACATAAAAATTCTACAGAATTGCTCTTGAAAGACCATTTCTAACGGAGTTATCACCACAGAAAATATTTGCTTAAGCTCTCCCAGCCTGTAACTGCTGAAATTCCTCCTCACTTCTTTTGGGCTCCTATATCCAAAATCATTCTTTTGACTGAACCTTGTAACTATTTCTTACTCAAGTAAAGAAGGAACAGGCAGTCCCCTTCATAGGATTATTCTGTCTCTGAAATAGGAAAGAGAATAGCAATAACAATACAATTCTATTTAATTTAAAAGATTAAGTAGCTGATAAGGTGATTCAATGTTTACAGTGTCATTCACAATAAAAAAAGTGGGGGGGGAAGCTCTAATCTGTGACTTCTGTGGTGCAAAAAGACCTTGCTCATCCTGTGCACTAAGGAAAACGCAGCCTCGGTACCTTTAGCTTGTGGATGCAAAGAATAAGGCTTAATCAGCGTGTGCAGCAGCCGCTCTGAGCAAGGCGCACATTCAGCGTTTATTTACGGAGAGCAAACTCAGCAAAGGGGTGATTTTTCTTTTTTTCTCCCCATTCTCTCTCTCTCTCCACATTCCCGTGCTCGGGCCACGTAGCTGCAGTCCCTGAGATTCCCATTTCCCTGGAATTAGGGCACAGTCACTCTATTCGTTCCCATTCTCCAGGCCCCTTGGAGCGAGGAGGCTGCAGACATGGGCACGAGCTCTGGCCACCCTTTCTGCAGCTCGGGACGCCAGAGRTGCTCAGGACCCCCGAGGCACACGGGGCTGCAGCCGACCTGGGAGCTCCGCGATTCCGGGCTGGGTCGGCAGGCCGGGCAGCAGGGAGCGGCGGCGCCGGAGCCGCGATGATCCCGCTCCGCCTGGAGCTCTTGCCCAGGGTATTCTGCCTCTCTGCAGACAGTGTGCAAAGCGCTGAGCATGCCAACTACAGCACTACATTAGGGCAGTAAATTAATAGAAATTTACAGCAAAAACTCTTCAAACAAAGAAAAAAAAGAGATTTTTTATTGCCGTGCAGCAGCAGAGCACGTGTTGGCTCGGGAGCCCTGTCCGGGCGCCAGAGCTTGCGGATCCGAACCCGCACACGTGCCAGAACAAACCAGGCCCGGCTCAACTCCTACTGCAATCCCTGGAAACCTGCAGGACATTCCCACACGGATACGCAYGCGGAGACACTTTATGCAGCAGCGTTTTGACAAAGGGTTTGTTCGGGAAGCACAGGGAGCCGCGGAAAGGCTGGCATCGCCCACAGGAAACACCCTCATTCTCCACGAGGAATTCTCACAAATTGTCAGCCCTGTCCTGCGCTCCCCTCCTCCCTGCTACAAACATGAGCTCCAAACGCGCTTCCCGAGAACCGAATTCTTTTTCCACGACTGCTTGGAGAAAATGGAAAGTTTTCTTCTCTTTTCTCTCCTGCCCAGATGGGGGCCCAAGGAAGACGGTATTTGCCAAGCGAATAGGGAGCAGTTTTGCTGTTGAGTAGATGTCAATAGTGGATCTATATAAAATATACTTCCATTTACCCATAGTCAAAAAACGGCACTTTCAAATTTCAAAAAAAAAAAAAAAAAAAAAAAAGATACAAAGAGGTTTAACTAAATCTCACTGAGTTATTCTGAGGCATCATAAATATATTAGTACCAGTTCTAGCCTAAATCTGTATCTCTGATACAGAAACAGGGAGAGGCGTTTCCTACCATCACACTTTGCACCACTGCACTTAAGGACATGCCCTGTTTAGAGAAGGAACATTCCTTACCTTAGGCATGTGGTGATTGCTTTCTAAAAATAATTGAAAACTGCATTTTACATTGGAATAGAGGAAGGGGCTCCTTGCTGCCTTCCCGACAGCTCTGCAGCGGCCTCGCTCCTCAGAAGGCCGACAGGAGGAGGAAGAAACTGCCCCAAAAATATTGTTTTTTTCTTGCTGATGCCCTCCAAGCCCCTCCTGAACCTGGTACCTCCCAGCCCGCCAGCGGCCGGCAAGGCAACGTGCAGCTTTCACTAGGGAGTTTAAATGTATTTCCTAACATTAACCCCTCAAACCTCTATTTTGTGGGACTTTTAGCATTATAAATAAATATATATGTACTATAAAACCTGATYATAATTAGTCACATAAGTAAAATCACAAGTATAATTAACCACATAAATTAATTGCAATGCCTTTGGGAAATGATTTCYCTTCTTGCACTTGAATGCAATTTGCAATTAACGTTATAGTATAAAAGGTATAAGATGTTTTCAGATGTCATAATAAATTCATGTTCTTTTACCTCCTAATACCTTCTGTAATGATGTAACTTCCAGTACCCAAACACAGCTGTGATAACAACAACAAAAGCTGATACTATGTCTTTGTTTCCTTGTAATCTACCTCCAGCTAGCTGAACTTTTCCACTCCATTTCTTTTTATCAAGAAAACCTCACCAAAATGTATTAGCTTCCAATCTACTGAAATTACCTTCATGATGACAATACCCAAACCCTTCCCACATTGCTAAGACCTCGTTGTTCCCAGCACGTAGGAGAAATATCTYGATTGATCCGTTTACAGATACGCGTGGGTACGAGGAACTTGGGAGGAGGAAAGAAGGTGGAAAGTCTCTTACCTTTTGTCGATGTTAAGATCAAGCCCTAAATAAGTCACAGGCGTTTTCTACCTGGAGTGTTGTAACTGTGAAAACCTAGAATCATTCAGATTTTGTATACATAAAATTCCTACAATTACTTAAAATTTTTTTCTTCCATTCAGTAAAACACTCCATTTTATGGTCTGGAACAACAGTCACTGCTGAATCTAGGAATAATCCCAAGGGAAAAAAAAACCCTAAAGCAGAGGAAAGCTGCTGCTTGAAAGAGCAGGATGAAGACATGAAGTCACTGACTTCACTCTGGATCAATGCTATTTAGCTGAAATTGGGCACAGCTGACTTGGCTGCCGTGCAGCACCTCAATCAAACACATATGAGCGGAAAAGGAGGATTCACCATTAACTTCCCCACCTTGGAAGAACCAGCGATGCAACTAACCCTACTTGGGACAGGGCAGGAGAGCAGTCCCGCTGCAGGGAGCTCGCCCCTTGCCCACTAACTCGGCTGCAGACCACGAAAACAGTTGGTAAGTGGAGAAATTGCCCAAGTTCCACAGGCTCCAGCGGGGTTGGAACCACCTGCATGGCAGAAAACGGGGTCTCTGACCGGGAGCTGCAAAAGGGACTTTGGTGTCACTCATATGAAAAGACTGAACGGGGTTTCTATTGTCCTGACTGCTAATATTGCAGTGCCAGGGCATAAATGGGAAGTTAGTGTTTGTGATCCTGCAGATAGGACCGCACGTGTTACGTAACAAAGCTGATTTACTTTAAAACCACCTATTAAAGCTGATAAAAATGTGTAAACATCCAGGTTAGAAGGAAATACATTTAAAAAGTCAACACAGTTTCTACTGCCTCCAAGGGATTATTTTCAGCGTGTAACTGAGGAGAATAGGTCATCAGCGGCCCAGGATTTACCAGTGCCTTGCACAGAGCTCATTACAAGGAAAAATTACAGCTGACAGTTTTGCAGCAAGTATCAAATGACCTTAGGACCAGATTCAGCACCCAGATATCGATGCCAGGTTGGTGCAACCGAGTGGTTGGTCTAGTAACACCAGACAATGTGCATTGGCACCACTTACAAATGACTCGTTACCGCAAGGCAGCCCAGCCAGAGGGGCTGTTCCAGGATAAAAGCAGTTGTGGAGGCTCCTGAAAGCGCTTTGAGGTTCCTCGGAAATCCTGCAGCCTCTTCTGCAGCTGATGGAGCAGAGCAGCGACCCCAGGGGAACCCGGCTTCCCACTCCAGCACCGGCTGCAGTGCTCTGCTGTGTTAAACAAAATACAGAAAGAGTAGGAAATGATACCCGTGATAAACAAGCAAACAAACCAACCTGTAGGTATTTATGCAAAAAATTATATATATATATATATATATTTGAATGCCTTTTGGTAGCTTAGTTAGCTTAGGGTGGCATTTTTCCAACGAGCAATCCTTGGTTTACTGCAGATAAAGAATCCAGCTCCTTTCCCCCTGCCTCTCCCTCCCTCTTTTTTTCCCCCTTTTTATTTAAATCAGAAAGCAAAGGAAGAAAGCAGTTTTGTTCGACAGACTGGAGCGATCTGAACCMCCAGAGCTCAGGTGTCGCCCGTGTCAGCTTTTCCCCGGCCGATCCTGTTTCGTCCCGCTCCTGCGCGTTTAYGTTCGCAAGGTGGCTGAGCGGGAGGCCAGAGGCGAGAGCAGCGTCGCAGCCCGCTGCCGCCCGTGCGCAGCAAGGGCAGGACGCGCAGCCCGAGCCGCTGCCCACGCGGGACAGCCGAGGGCACCGGCGCCWGGGAGCAAGAGCAGAAGCAGCTACGTGAAACACGCAGCGAGGGGTAGTCACAGCTGGGCTCTATCCCTTAGTTTCCTTTAACAAATTCTTKGTATATTTTGTTTGAGCTCTAGCCTTCTTGACACTTAACTCATCTTTTCTGCTATTAAACTGTATGAAAGGGTAGGCAACTTCACAGCTAGATATTTTTTATCCAATTTAAAACAAAATTGGCTAAACAACTACCCAAGCTTTTTATTCCTAAGGATTTTGCACRAAGTATCAATATTTTTTCTGGTCCTTTTTAACTCCTACCACATTACACGGCCTTGGGGCCCCGTCCCCGTCCCCCGCAGCCCGCGCGGGCAGCGGCGCCGGGGCCGCTCGGCGCAGGGCTCCGTCCCACCGCTCTGTAATCACAATGCTGTTCCTTGCATTGTCTCCCTGCTCCAAACATCGTCCTCCCCATTTATTTGTAAAGCTTTCTGAATTTGCCACCGGTGGTGTTGGATCCTGTTTCTGGCTCTGAAGCAGCAGTTTTCCTTTGTTGTTACCCAGTCCTTAGCGTGAGCTCCTCAGTTTTCCTGCAGCTCCTCATTGGGAGGCCAAAGTTTATTTATAACACATATAAATATTTTTTTTCATCAAAATGCTGCATTAAGTGAGGGGACAATTTTTAATCTGGAAATCATCTCAGCCATTGTGCACTAAACGTAAACAGGATTCAGAAGGACACAGTCCCTTCTGTATCATCTCTCGCAAGCTTTAAGCAGGTGAGTTAAATAATCCACCACCCCTCCAATTTATTTCTTGCCAATGTAGTTCACTGCTTGCACCTCATTTTGATCAAAAAACCTCAGAGGGATTGCAGAAAGATAATACAAATTGCAAGATATTCTCAGGAAAAAAAAAAGCTATAGGCAAGTCAGAAGATATGGATTTGCACACAATATCTGTAAGAAAATCTACTTTAGATGGCTCTTGCTGTGGCAACATGCTGGCAAACAAAAAGTAAAGTATTTCAGGGAAAAAAGTATCTTATTTTTTGCAATCAACTCRATCTGCACATATTAGAGCCTGCCTGAGTTAAATGCCACTGCTTTGAGCAGAGGCTGGAGTAGGTGATGACGTTTCTCCCAACCTGAATTATTTTATGATAGAATAATTCTACACATTAAGTTACTATTTCATTTCTATTAAGTCTATACCACACATTGCTGTCCGTGGGAAGGCTGCTGGTACCTTACTCAAGGCGAAAGGCTCGGGGGTGCTGAAGGGAAATGCAATTTTCACAAGAAAAAGCGGAATCTGCCTTGGTGGCCCCGGGAGCTCCCCTGGGCTTCGGCCTTTCTGCAAGGGAGGAAAGCAGATATTTCAGCACRTCGCACACAATTCAACAGCTAACCAAAAAAAAAGGCCTCAAGTCGTAATGCTCAGATGTATTATTTTTAGAAACTGGAGTGCACAGGTGTCACAGCTGAACTCTATAAACTGTTTCACTTGTACTTTGCACCCCATAAAAAAATRCCACYGAAAAAAGTAATTTCAACAGCACCRAGATAAATGCTATTGCTCAACCTAGTGCCAGGATTCCGGCATTTTCAGGGGTCAGGCAAATCCCGGCAGGGGCTGCGGAGCACCTGGCTGTGGGTTTTTAACGGGGGATGAAGGACATGAGCCCCCCCCACAAGCAGTGGGGACTCGAAGATACCAATAGCTGGATCGTGTCAYAACCTCTAAAATTTAAGAACTACATCAGAACCCGACCGTTTTCGGGCACTGCTGCTCCACGTTACGCACGGCGCTGCTAACAGCGGAAAAGAGGCACTCGGTTCCTCTAAACCATCTGAACCCCCTCACTGACCACAACAGCTGGCAGGCAACTAAGCAATAACTTGGATGAAAGGCYACATAATATTAATTAGAAAGAGAGAAAATAAGCAGCAAGGTATATATCTCAATGCATTGAAAGGAAGCACTTAAGCGTTACAGATTGGTCTGCAGGGACCCTAAGGGAAAGCRGCAGCTGGATTTAACACCGTGTTCCTCCCCGCTCCTGTCTCCAGCAGGACCCTATGGAGGGGCAGCTCCGAGGGGCTCCCGGGAGTCCCCTCCACCCCGGACCTCCCGAACAGGGATCTAGCCCCTTTTCCACACAGGGATCTAGCCCCTTTTCCACCCAGATCCACCCTTTCGCAGGGATCTTTTCCACCCCCTCCCACTTCCTATTCATACACAAACCCTAGTGATGTTGCTAACCAGCACACCTCTCACTCTTGGTCATTTACTTATTTTTAGCCCGAGGGTCTGTGCATTCTTTTGTTACCTGGGCACTTCTCACCAGGGTGAATATTAGGCCATTTATCTTAGTTTTATCAAAGATACCTGTTTCCTCAGCAWCAACACAACCACCCCAGATGTAGATGCAACTGCTGCCAATGACTGCATTAAAGGAAAATCATTAACTGAAGCTTAACATTATTATTATAGTCATTATTAACTGTGCCCGTAGAACAAGAACTGTATGAGAACGCAGCCCGATCCCCTGGGTATGCCCTGACCTGTTGACTTCCAGCGCCTGCTGGTTCAGCCTGCACAGACAGAAGATCTCAATTACAAAACGCAGGGAAACTGCTAATAAGGTCTTTGAGATGAGCAGCATTTAATCTCCCCTAAACCTCACGAACCTTCAGGGAGTTTGCATGGATAAAAAGAAGTAAAAAGACGGGATCTTATCCATTTTGGTTTCTTATTTTGTCAGCAATAAGATTTAAAGGCAACTACCAGCGGGTGCAGAGTTTCTGGATTCTCTAAGTATGTTAAAAATATGGATCTACATTGATCTATAAATGCTCTGAACGTTATCTCCAGTTTGTGGCTGCTTTTGCTAAATAGCCCTTAACAAACATTGCTTTTCATTTTCAGGAACAGGAAATCTTTTACACATGAACAAGAAAGTTGGAGGCTTGTCCCAAACAAAAGGAATAATCTTCCAAGGTTCTGTTAGGTTTTTATTTTCCTGAAATGATAAATCAGCAAGCACGGAAGGCTGCGTTTTACCACCTTCTTGCTTGTATTTACTGAACCTAAGGGAGGGGGAAAAAAAGAGTAACAAAACCTGAAATTAATAGAGACACGGCAGCCTTCTGCCTTCCCTGCACCTCCACACCCGATGCCAACAACGAACACAGATCAAAGCGCCTCTGCTTTGGGCTTTTAGGAGCCTTGCGGTGGCAGGGCCCGTACACGCTGCACCCTGGAAGCTTCATTGTTTTATTTTCAATACCCGAGAGCCTCAGGAGGGGAAATTCAAGATGCAGCAATTGTACCACGTTCTCTGATTTAAATTAAATTTCCAGTCCTGAGAAGGAACAAGAGACTCGAGCGTCTCTAACCGGATTCCTGCAATGAGGCCCAAACGCTGTGCGGCGGCCCTAGCAGCAGCTCCYGGTGACACCGGYGACACCAGTGACACTGASSCACGCGAATCCCTGGCTGCATCTCCCCCATTAGCATCTTCAAGGGCCATAAAACACGAACAATAGTTCATTTCCAGCTAACCATCACCACCCTCCTTTTGGAGGCATSCAGAAAACAAACAATGCCAGGTGATAATGTGACAGCTTACTGGGGACTTTGGTCCAGCTGCCAGAACAACCAGATTTACTTCCTTTTTTGGGGGGGAAAAAGGCGATTACAGTTCTTGTAATTCTCATAGTCAATCACAGCTCAGAGGAAATGTCTCACTGCGATGTACAATCAAGAAAATACGTGAGCAAGAGCTCAGAGAAGCAGAAGCGGCAGCAGGAACACACTGGGATGCCAAGCCCAAGCACCAGGTCCCTGARGATCCTCCTTTCAAAGCTGCTGCTTGCAGGAGCGAAACCTTCACGCACATTAAGGCAGCGTCTGGCTCGCTCTGGAGACCGGCCGCTCTGAGCGTGAACGTCACCAACGCCGTTCGCAACGGCACCGGGCACAAATCAACCAACACAGCACAAACCGGCCTCTCGCAAGGAGGCAGTTTCAGAGAAAAAAGGCTCTGGAACAAGCCTTTGCATACACTTCCCAACTGCAATTTTTCTGCAAATTCTCATCCCCAAGCAAAAGCAAGTTGAATTTTGGCCTCTTATTCCCGTACCTCTGTCTCAGTTGTTACCCCTCTAGCGACTAACCAAAGATAAATATTTTTGCCTTTGACTTTCTACCAAAGCAACCTGCTGAAACAGTGCTGGCTGAGTAAACGGCAAACATATTTCTTAAGATTTGGTAAATAATAAAATAAATCACCCTCTGTATTTATGACATCACAATAGAGGAAACAATTACAATACCTGCAATGAGATGTACGTTTAACATCTAGATGGACCGGATGTCCTCCTCCATTCCGACCCAAATTACTCTTTGGTTTTAGAGAGTGAACAGGGTACAAAACAGAATGAGAGGAAGCTCTGACCTCTTGTACCACCACCGTGACTCTCTTCCTTTAGGCAGGGGAATGAACTTCCTCTGCTGGCCAACGCAGCAGCTTAATGCTCTGCAGCTTAATGCTCTGCGGAGCAAACCAGTAACTGGAGAAGAGCAAGTATCTACACCAAAGCAAAGGATGTGTTATTTCTTCACCTGTTATTATGAATATTATGAATTACATTTATCTTCAGCTGTATCCTTTCTTCCACTCCCTCATGCTTTTTGTAGGATTTGTATCTTGAAGGCTGTTTCCACCTGATGAAAACAGCTAAACCACTGGGTTTAAAATACCCAAGTTATCAACTATAACACAACAACAAAACAAATGCTTAAGCACAAAAATATTACATGCTATTTCCTTCATATTATACTCTGAGAATTTTAATTTCACAAACAATTCTTCCTGGCAAGGCAAAACCCTGCATTAACAAAATGCAGAATCTCTCTGAACAGATTCCAAGTGAGGTTTTACCTTTTTTTTTCCTTTTTGTGAGGGCAAGTTGTGTAGAACACGGGCCTGTGGTAGAAGGGGTTTGTGCTCACAGGCCTCCCGGCTCCCGCGAGGCCGCGGCCAAGGCTGCCATCCTGTGGCTGCGAGCATCCACTTAGAGCTCAGCCTTCAGTCCCCTACGAGGCTCTCCTCAAAACTTTACCTCAGACCTTCAAATAATACAAATCTCTGCACGATTTGATTTTATATCTACTATCTCTCTTTTACTTATATCTATTTAGTACCGAGACACTCCTCCAGCTCTTCCACGAGATGCCCTGGCCAAGCTGCAGAGAACTGGTGCACTTACTTTTCTTTTCAGGCTTTTGGATCTAAAATACATTCAAAGTTAGTGAAAACAAATTTTTAAGCAGAAAAACAGCTATTAAAAATTAGCTGACAAAAAGTGACACTTCATGTGCATCCACAGTATTTAATTTGTTTGAATAATATAGTTACAGATAAACAGGTTCACTCCATATACAATTACCAATTTTTTTATACAGCTCATATTCCAGTACATCAACACTATTTTATTTACAAGATATTTATGTACATAACATCTTTCTAAAGTCAGTGCATTGTCAATAAGTTTTATACAATAATTTACAAAGTGAATGTAGTTAATAGTTAACTTAATAAATTTACTACTAATTCATGAATTAATTTAATTAAAAAATTAATTACAACCAATATAACAAACACAGAAGATCAAATAACATTAGTAGATTGTGCTACCTGCTTAAATAAAACATTTTAAAGTAAATCATTTGAAAAATATTTCTCTTTTCATGGAGTTTGCGTAGGGAAGGAGAGAAATGGTACAGAAAATGCTTCTAACCTAGAAATTTACAGTTCATGTTTGCTTTTCTTCAGACTCAATGTTTAGACCACGAGAAAGATAAAAGAACATATTGGATAGGGAGCAACACTTCACAGATAAGACAATACTTATTTTGGAACCGCTCTGCTGTCTTCATTGAGGCCCAAGCTCCGATGAAGACAACGAGGCCTTCGCCCGCGTAAAGGCAGCA
Organism: Nothoprocta perdicaria; assembly: GCF_003342845.1. Lineage (NCBI taxonomy): Eukaryota > Metazoa > Chordata > Aves > Tinamiformes > Tinamidae > Nothoprocta > Nothoprocta perdicaria. The sequence goes on from NW_020455755.1 coordinate 1,681,239, forward strand.
AGACCAGCTCAGACAACTTCCTAGACAGATAAATCCCAGATCTTTCTGGAAATTAATACACTTACCGGTAGGCTTGGCATTGCTCTAAAGCACAGTAAAAGGAAGCCAAACATTAACTTCAGAGATCAATATTGTAAGTCATAGATTTTGTTAGTGAAGATATAAATTCTAAAGAATTTGGAAGATGTCTTGATAAAATTAGTAAGCTTCTAAGACTCAGCTGAAGAACAAAACGTTGAAAGAGCAAATGATTTATCTTGATTCAGATATGCCAAAAATTTAACACTGAAATTTAAAGAAATGCCTACTCAAAAATAAACATTTTTTTTCCTCAGTTTCTGCAGAGACTCAGTCGTGCTTCTCCTTCATACAATTAACCTGCTAGCTTAAAAGAGCATTTTGCAAGGACATGGAAAACAATTCTGTTTTGATTGCAAGTATATGCATAACCTCTTGCAAGAAAGATCTTGAAAAASGCAAACCAAATTTGAAGAAAAAAGCCCTATTAAATTATGAAATCAATTTAAAAAAATCCATGAATGCTACGATAGCTACCTGACGGCCACAGCTTCTTATCTGTTTGAAATACACAGTGGATAATTCACAGCCATTCACTCCAGAGCCCTTACAACAACAAAAACAAACTACGTTTTTCAATTTAATTATATGAATTTTTAAAAGTGCAAATTTAAAAGCAACACCAGTCACGAAACATAAGCTCAAGCATCTTTCCTTCCAAAAGCTGGGAACCCTTTGTGCAATGTGCACATTTTAAGACACCATRCGTACAGCCACAGCTACTCTCTTCAACCTGAAGTTTCTCTGTTGAGGCATCTCAAACGTCCAAGATAACACTCTTCAGGCCGAAAAGCTATTCCTGAAATATGTTGATTTGCACAGCCACCGTGTGGAGAAAATGCAATTATAATAAAACCATTCAAGTGCAGAAATTAATCTCCTCTCAAATTATGATTTGGTTGTGCTCCCAACATACAGAGAAAAAAGCAACTGACACACATKAGTGATGGCAAAACTGGAAACACTTCCAATTCTTGATGTTCAGTCTTTAGATYTGTGCACTTTTCATACTCTTGCTTTCCTTGTTTTGCCAATAAAATGCAATAAAACCGCAGGAAAAAGGAGGTAGCAATATCATGTTGCCCAAAGACAACACTACAATTTTTTTCCCCATTATCTTAGATTTAAGGACAGCCTTAGGATTTTGTTAGATTAATTGGTAAACTCTACACTACTCCATTTAGCTCTTATTTGGACTATTTAATTTAGCTCTTATTTGGTCCTCGTCGGCTTTTCTCAAACCATTTTATTTAAAGGCCAATGGCAGTTTCAGCCTGATGTCTAACATCAGAAATGTTTCGAGCATGTAGTGAGATAACAGAACAAAACAACACTATCTTTATATTAACTGCTATTTAATTAGGGTTGTCTTTTTGTGCTTTCATATCCCAGGTACAACAACTACACTTGGCTCCTCTCTCCCAGTGCCCGTCGCCCAACGCGCGTTTCAGCGCGTTACCCCTGCACCCTCTCCCAACAGTCACCTGCTCACTGCAGAACACAGTACTTCTTGTAATCGGACTCAAAATCCTCATCCATGCTGCTTGTGTCTGCCATCTTTTTGCCATCTATCTTTGGCAGAAATTGTGCATAGTCTACCCCCTGCTGCTCGTAGAAAAGAATGTAGGCAGAGTCGGTGTCGATCTCATCGGGATGCAGCTCCTGCAAGACAGAAGTGACTCCTGAAACAGCAGAGCAAGTGCCACTGACCTTCAACATGTGAAGAGCCCAGGAGCAGCCTTTCCTCCACGGCCATGAGCAGCTCATTTCCTCAGTTTCCCTCATCTGAGTTATCAGGCCTCGTTATTTACTCGGAAAACATAACAAAATTATAGTGGCAAATGCAGTTAGTTAGAAATACTCAAACTTAATTATTTAGTAATTGCATACAAAACAGYTGGCAAATGAAAAAGTCTTGGACTTGCATTTTTAGAGCTTTTCCACCTTTGTACAAAATCAGCATCTTTCCTTACCCATATTAGCAGCTGATGAACACAYAGTAACAAGAAAAGGAGGCCACAATTCTAAACTTCATCTCAGACAGATGAGATATCCATAGTATTAACGAATTATTCTCAAAAAACATGTATTTCTTTGATTCTAGGCACCCAAGAAAACAAAAGTATTTCTTACAAAAATAAAACATTTACCTTACAGCTACTGTCGTTGTAGCAGTACCACTTGTTGTTTGGGTTTTTGGCATAAGTAACATAATGACCCCCTCCCATAATTCCTGAATGGCACTGAAGAAAACAAAAAAAAGAAGAAAATTTTGGATAAAGCAGACAGAATTCACAGAATAACATAACAAATTCATGTTCTTTCTGTGAGTAACAATGGCTCGTGACATTCTATGCTTGCCAAAGATGCCTAAAGGTTACAGACACTCTTAAAACCACTTCTTCTCTCTGAAGCAGCAGTGCAGCACACCCGGTATGACAAAAGCACTGTGTGTGCTGGCCCCAGCAGCTCAGCTTAGCTGCTCCAAGGCCAGGCCTCCGCTCGCATCTCTCTAAGGCTTTCATCATTTTTCTTTACTACCAGATTCTAATTTTGTTGTTGTTTTCCTTTTTCCCCATCTCAAAAAATCCTAAAAATAATTCAAATGTTGGTGCACAGAAGGGTCGTGCCTGATCAAAGCAAGAGAGAACTTCAGACAACCTGAAAGTACCTTCTAATTCTGACTGTTGTGCTTCACAGCCTGTAACATCTGAAGTCGACTAAGCTTACATCTTCAAGCAGAAAAAAAAAAAAACATTATGCAAAGACAGGCTTTTCAGTCATATTCAGTTTTAGGGCAACTTTAACAACAACTCACCTTTGCTCTCCTTGACTAGAAATCTTGCTTTTTGTAACGAAAACAGTAAACATTTAGTCAAAATAATGCCATTGCGAAGGGTTTAAAACGTCAACTTACCGAAATTGCATATAGATTGTAAATAGGGTTAACACAAACTTCTTCTCTTTGGTCATCTGCAATATCTTCCTCGCTGTGGCTATCAATTTGACCATTGATACTTCCATTGCTATATGCATTCTGCTCACAAATGTATCCGTTGGCTAAAGTTATCTCAGTGTCCTGAGCAGTGTAGAGTTCACTCTGGCTACCACCCAAAATCTGCCCTCTAGTAAGAGCATCTCCCTGGTCAGAAGTGGGTTTCTGTTCCTGGTCAGTACCATTCTCTTTACTCGCATCCAAATTCTCTTTGCTATTTGACAGTTTGTTTTTCCCTAGCTGTGGTAGCCGCAGGCGCCCTTTACCTCTTCCTAAAGTCCTTGGGCTGCTATTTGGGCTACTGTTTTTACTTGAAGGACAGCTGGTTCCACTCTTCCTTCCCAAAGATGGAGATGCTAGAACAGAAGACATATATGAACTTGAAAGATAAATAAATACCTAGTCTAGATTTTTAATAAAAGATTTCTTCCAATAACGAAACACTAAGAATGCTCCAATGTTCCATTGGAACTTGAAAATAATACATCAAAATAGCCCTGTCTGTGTGTGCACGCACACATTTATAATGTGTAATTGAACTTTTCTTATGCAGAATCATGTTCCTCATTCTTAATCTGGTCCATTTATGTGAACAGACAATGCCAGTACCAATAATATCACTAAGTAACTACATTTCTTCATGACAATGCTTCATTAAACTTCCCATGGCAAATAGTGGGGGAAATTTCACGCTTCAGCCAGCACAATACTAAGAATATTTTCTCTCCCCCAAATACCAGCCCTTACCCAAATGTGCTATTTTCTCTAGTTATACTTACCTTTGATATTATTCAAGACATTAGTAGTGTTAAGGGAAGATGGACTCCTGTTCAGCACATCCCCTTCGCTTGCTGTGCAAGTGATCTGCAGATCTGTTTTTCTAGACTCCCCCTGGAGAGGCCGTGCATCAGGAAGGTCGTCGACATGGGGAGTTGGCTGTTTCCTTTGAAAATGACTTGGATCCCTTTGCACCAAAAAGGCACTTGGGTCAAAATTTTCTCGGGGAAACTTAACAATTTTCTGAGATTTTATCCAGCGGCCATTTACAAACTGAAATCTTTTCAGGTGGATGATCTAAGGAGAAACATGTTAGAGTCAAAGGAGAACTATTAAACCACAACGATCTTATTTCACTGTTAAAAGGCATTTTGGTTCTGGAAATATATGGGTTGTATCATATATTGATAAGAAATATTAACATCGTATCTGAGTCTTATCGGGTGCAAGCTGATAAAACATAGAAACTAGTATTTTCAGAGGAAGGTGACAGAAAAATAGTTGCTTCATTTCAGACACCAGTGCTATGTAGTACCTACCGGATTCAAAGGCAGCAAACACAGGTGTTGCATAACCAGATCAAAGATTAAGACTGTTACCAAGGCAGTCTACCAAAGTGTGAATTCTATGCTAGAGAAAAGCAAAGTGAATGCAAAATACAGCAAACGGCTGCAACAGCACCTGAAAAGGTGCCCAAGGATTTGTGGTTTGCTTTGAGGTATCTGCCTGCATTACAGAAACATGATGCAAACAATGTTGGTAGCCTTGTTGAGACAGTGCACAGAATTAAATACAGACCTTACTTAGCAAGCAAAACGAAAACATATGTAGGAATTTAAAATTTGTGACTCCTGTACTTTTGTTTCACACTTTGTAGAGGAAAAGCATATGAGATCATACCAAAATAGGGGGAAGCCTCCAAAGATCCAGTTTCTTGGTGGCCAAACAATGCGTCTTGCATTTGGAACAGTAGTACATCTCGTCCTCGCCCAGCTCCTCCTCGCTGGTGAAGGCTCTCAGGCAGCTGTCCAGATTGATGGGCTCTGCTTGAGCTCGTCGGCTTTGTTCAACGCTTTCATGTTCCTCTACAATCTAAAAAGGTGAGATTAAACTGACTCCGACTGGGAACATACACAAAGCGCTCAAAGATGGCTGTATATAAAGTAACATAGAAGAAATACATCACATAGCTATTTAGGATTAAAGATCCAAAAATAGCTGCTCAAATTGAGCAGCTCTTTTATTTCAACTTTGAAAATGCAGACATGCAGATAATGTGTTGTCCTTGGTTTAGTTTATGGACTGAACTCACAAATTGCAATAGTTCTTCTAGATTAACTCAGTATGTGCTTGCCATAAACAAATAAAACAAGAATTAATAAAAGGATGGTATCTTCCAAACTTGGTCTTGGTAAAGTGGGATGTGTTTCACAGCTATTAACATTCAAACAAGCACTGCAGGCTTAAGGCTGTAATTTTACCCGCTCCTGTGATGTCTGGTAGCGTAGGTGGAGTGCGGTTGGATCCCAGTCTACAGCAATATAAGCATTCCCAACACAAGCTCTATCTTCTGTGCACTCAATTTTACAACCACGACAAAATCTAAAAGAAAAGTTACGTGTGATGAACTGTGCAAGCACTCAGATCTACATTAATAAATGACTACAGTTCTTTGCCTCCACAGGTACTCTGCAATATGGTAACTCGTGTACATCATATATCTAGCTGTAGCAGACAGCAGACACCTTTTTGGAATGAGCCTGTGGTCTGAATACCTCCCAGCAACAGTCTGGGATTTTCATTAGCATATCCCTTGTTTAGAGAAACTTCCAAGAGTGTTCCCAGGGTAAATATTTATGGTACATTTTAGTTTTCGCTTTTCAAATAGCAAAGAAACTGCTGATGGTAAATAATTTAAATACAGACTAGTCTGCTAAAACCCTCATAAATCATCTAAATACACACAAACACATCCCTGTATACTTACACATTTGAACGGGGAAGATCGAAAGGGATTAAGAGGCTTTTGATAATCTAAGCCCTAATTTAAAGTTCTGCATCAGCTGAGTTTTCAGCTCTCCAGGTCATTAAAGCAATGCTGCAGTGCAAGTCTGCCATGTGGGGGTGCTAGTGAAATTAGATTCCAGACTCTCATTGTTTGAGATTACCTCTGGAGTCTGAAATGTATCAAAATCCATTATCATAAACTACCTTTCTGCTGAAGTGACTCCTGTGCTTAAAATAAAAAGGACAATTTACCTGTACCATGGACACCAAGCGCAGGAGTTTCCATCCTTCTGAACTACCCTCAGGGTGAACGGATACTGATACCCCATGCTGTCATCACTGAAACGGAAGAGAACACAACATGAACCACGAGCACCGATTCACACTTCCRCTTACTTCTGACCACACTTCACCACCCTTCCCATTACTCCTCCCAAATAATAAACAATAATAAAACAAGATTAACACAAATCACACAAATCAATTAAGCAATAGCCACACTATCACGGCGCCATAGCAGTACATCCAACTAGAAAATGGTCACTCAAATTGCTTTATGTGGTGAAATAAATTAAGGCATTAAATCATTACATTACCAAATAACTCTTGTATCTTTAGAGCTAACACAGCAAGAAAAGAGAGGAGAGCTTGTGATAAAACTTCTCAGTGTCACAATGAGAAAAATCTGCTAAAGGGCAGCTCTCAGATACAAACCGACACGTCCCCAAATAAAGGTGAAGCTCTCAGACTATTTAATTAAATCATTAAGAATCTGTCATTTAAGCCCACACTGTATTAACTTGGATTGGGTCTGACAATGACAGAGCAAGAACATCTGAAGTGTTTCCAATGGGGATTTACATACTGTTCAGTACTAAGCCCTAGCAAACACAACTGCGAGCAGCTATGCAGATAGAACCAGTCAGACTTAGCATTAAAATCATCAGCTGCAAAGCAGAATTCCATGGAAGAAACGCACCTCCTCGTGCTCCAAAATGCAAACATTTTAAACAGTTTTATAAGGGAATCAAATATACAGAAGACATTTTCTTAAATGGAGTCTCATTTATAAAGCTATCTGAAAACATGCTATTTTCACAAAGCTACTACACTCCCTCTCATTGTCATTATTAAATCACAAGACAGTAAAAGCAGATATAATTGTTCCTAAAACTGTTGACATTTACATCTTTAGTATACATTAAAAAATAGACATTCGTTCCATGGAGGTATTTTTAGGACACAAAATGGATAAAGATGAAGAACTATCATTTTTAACATCTTCTAAAGGAATCCAAGCCACTTGTGAGAGGGTGATTCACGTGCAAGGCTGGCATGCAGACTCACCAGTCCTGGGCATGATTACTGGCCTCCTGAGGAGGCAGAGGGCTCGCGAGCCGGGAAACCTGGATCCACACTGCATCGTACAGGTCTTTTTTCCGTGTATGAACAGTACAAGGAACAATGAGCGGCATCCCAAAGAGGCTGGGACGGTTCTTCTGAGACGAAAGGAAGTACAGCTCCGTCCGCATCTGCAAAAGGAGAGAGCGACTCATAGGTAACTATGCATTAAGTCTCGTGTAAGTATGCATTAACATTACCATGCACATTACAATGCTGACCTTGTTTCTCATTTCAGTCTTTGGTAATTAAAGACACTTTAATTCAATTAAAAGCATTCAATTTCAATGGTTTTTTTTTCCAATATTAAAAAGCCTGAATTTTGATCACTGACTTCAAACTGGTTGAAAATATAATTGTATTTTATGATATTGGGCCATTAGACCACATCAGCACTCAATATAAAYATGTGGTTCAACCACGTACATATTTTATTTCAAACGATGCATWTATTTTTACTTTGACCATCCCATGGTAACTTTACAATGTAGAAAGATGCTAATATCTGTCCCCAAATGACTTCTACACTAGGGACGTTTATGAAAGTACTATATATCTCCACTCTCTTCACCTATTAAAAATAGTAAGAAACAAAAGGGGAAAAGAAAGGGAAAAGGGAAAGAACAAATGTCACATTGCTTCTCTATTTTTTGTCCTGCTCAGATACTCCCAGAACATTTTATCAGGGAATCAATGAACACTGAAGTATGCATCTCAGCATCAAAGAACTGGGAAGCGTGCCAAGAGTGAGGAAAGAAATATATTCCAACATTAGACATTGCAAATTAAATCCATGAAGGAGAACGGTGCGCATGCCTAACAGAGATATGTGTATTCACATTTCCTCTTATTAGAGCTACAGATTAATCATATGAACCGCAAAAGAAAACAGTGCTGACTTTGAGAAAATACCCACAATTTATAGCAAACAAGATCTACTCACCATTTTTCTGTGAACTGCAATTATATACCCTGTACACGGACTATCAGAAAGCAAGGGCACGTGACCGTTGAGGGTCCAGTTGGCAAGGTTATTACGCTCTGTTCCACATGGCACTACAGTATTTGGCATTCCATTTGGAATCAGGGTTGGCTTGGGAAGGTCCCCATTCATCATTATGTTGAGTGCTCCGTTAGCTGATGACCCAGTTGAGAGATCTGTAGATGGACAATTACTCTCAATAATTTAGAGCAACCAGAACCGATAACAACAAACAAGATCCTTCTGCCTTGCCTTCTGCCCAACGTATTTCATGAAATACCCTTTGCTCTCCTTCAGACCAATATCCCAYCTTCTACTACAAGCTCTGATTCTGCAAAGTTGTAACAGGAGATGACAGCTCTTTACAATGCATATATGGAACCGCAAGAAATGCAACAGAAACAAAAGCTTAACACTATGTTGAGCTTCTCTTTCATTATGTTCTGCCTTATAGCCAATTGGCATGTTTCTTGTTTCTTTATTACTTGCAAAATATTATCATTATAATAGATAAAAGTGTTCTTCAAACTCCTGCACTGGGCATGATACTAAACAGTATCACAGACCATCARTGCTACTGAGATGGCCCAGTTGGAGCCACCTGGATCAGAGCCGAGACCAATCTCGAATTCTCACTACTCCCAACCCACTAAGGAAGGTTTTTCTTCTGAATTTCTCCAGTGTCCAAGTTCTGTAAATTTTAAATGGATSTGAAAGTAAGTATGTTTTAATTTACCTGTCTGCAAAGGACTTGAGGCTGATGTAGGAGATCCTGGAACTGGTATTTCAAATGCACACAAAAATCCACTCACTGACAACCGGACYTTCTGGTTGTCTTGAGGAAAGTTCTTCAGGAAAAATGAGAAAGTTCATTAAACATGGATGTATTTTTAATTCTTTTACCTGTGACCCCAAATACATTTCTTTTTTTTTTTTTTTCTACAGTAATCTCATCTCTCCCATTCCATTCAATTTCTTACATGTATACACAAAAAAAGTACCCTCAAAAAAAAAAAAAAAATCCAAACAAAAACAACCACAATAAAAAAACCACATGACTTTGCAGATCTCTGCAGCAAGACCTGAGCAGGCTATTAATGGTGCTCTGAACAGTCTGAAAGTCCCCCATTTCTAACTACTGAAAGTAGTTTAAATCCTGCTCAATGGCAGCAAAATGAAGTATGTATATATACACATATATAAATTACACACACTCCACAAAACCTAAATAATTTCTTACGCTTCCAGACTCTTGTTAGTGTTTAAATTCATTACAGCACTCTAACTTGAAACGTATGATGTTGAGAAGRCTTTATCATTTTTTTCTACACCCATCATTAGTAATCAATTCAACTGAAGTTTTACAAGTCTCTGTCAATTTTCATTTTGGCTACAAGTGACTTGCACGTGGTCCAATTGCCTTCAATTTTAAACCTGTTTAAGGCAAGCCAAATTGAAGTTTTAAAGTGACATAAGAGTTTATAATTAGCTAAGCTGAATTTAATAATATGCTCAATGAATTTGTCTCAGGACTTCTGAAGGAAAAGCCTAATGATAAAAAGAAAGGTTCAATATGCTGATATACACTAACCATCAGAAATACCAAAACTGTATTAGCACCAATAATTCCCTTCTTCTTACCTTTATATTGGAGCTATGCACTTCTGCAAGTAGAATCTGCTCTGGTTTTAGCCCACAGAGTTCACTTAACTGTTTTTTCAGACCTGTATATTTTTCATCCATGTTCAATCTCAGGCCATATCGAACCGGAGTAGTACCATCTAATTTAATTACTTTAAAAGGGAAAAGAAATACTTTAGTCAGAAAATCAGGTAAAACATAACAACAACAACTTTTCTTCCATTTYTAAATCTGTTTTGTGACTTTTCCTTTAAAAATCTGTTGTGCATTTATGATTTTTGTTTCATAAAAGACAAATTTAAGCACTACTCACCTGTAATTTCTAGGTGCATGTAGCTATCCATTGGTAAAGGCAAGGATAAAAAATTAAAAGGGTCAAATCTAACACTTATATGTCCACAAGTTTTACATTTTACTTGTGACTTAAGCTGCCCATGAAATAAATCTACAACAATGGATCTGTTTCTTCTCAGATGGTTTTCCCAGGCCTAGGATAAAGTGCAGAAAAATAAAATCAAGTTAGAAACTGAAGACTATTTGCTAGAACTGCAGAAGGAGATTATGTTGGAGTAACTTCAAAGCTTCATCAGTCCACAGAACTGAAGTACGTTCCTGCAGAAGTTGTTTAATAGTTTATAATATATAGGTAATATTTAGTTTCAACATTAATRAAGAAATGCTTGTTCCATTAAAGTAATAGCCAAGGTATGAGATCATTTTAAAAGCTTCCGAAAAGACTATCAGGTATTCCAAAAAGTTTTCATATTCCACATTTAGAAGAGTCATTCAAAATGACTGGGAAGTACCATCTTTATACCTGCATATTATCTGTATAAATATATCTGTAATCAAATTTATTTTCAGTTCAAAGGTGAAATAGAGGCCTTTAATCACAGTTTCAAAAGACAGCACAACAATACTAATACAAGAGTGCCTTGTGCCTACAAGCAGGAAGRGAGGGAGGGAAAGCAGGAAGAAAGGGAGGGAGGAAGTSGGGGGGAAGAAAGGAAGAACACACRTCAACCCATACCTCTGCTGCTACTTCCCAGTCTGGTCGACCATCACTGTCTTTCAGTTCCACGTATGGCTTATCATGAACCCTGTTCAAATCCTCATGAAGGCCATCCAGAAGAAACGCCAGCAGCTCTTGTGAGTCTTGTTGTTGGAAACCATTAAATCTTGGAGCATATTTTGCTATTGTCCACTATAAAGAAAAAATAATAATACTATGTGACAAAGCTTGTAAAAATGATGAAAATTTGTAGAAAAAATGCACACTGGCAACCCCCATGATAAATGCAATTCCCAGAGTTAAAGGTACCTTGCTATGCTTTCACAACCAAAGACCATTTACAGGCTACTCATGATCTTCAGTCCCTAACAAGGGCTGCAAAAATCTACATCTCAAAAGCCCAACCTCCAATCCTTGTAATTCCTCAGATAAGCTGAATGATAATCACAAATAACCACCACCATGAATTATAAGTGACAACCTAAATATGTAGTCTCTGCTAGCAGCTATGTAATATAATTAACATCAGCRACGTGGCTGCCTCTAGGACAGGCTCGTAGGTTCCTTAGTTCAAAAAGATGCTCAAGTTTAATATGAATCCCTTTTATAATTACCAAACTCTTAAAATAAGAGCACTTATTTTAATAAGAGCAAAAACATTTTTATTAGAATTTCCATTTTTAAAAAACTGTAAGAAAAACATTTTAAGAAAAATTCAACTTTTATACATATGATTAAGGCAAATATGATAATTAATAGCACTGAGGAGGCTTTCCCAGAATTATTACAATACATCTAAACCAGAAAATAGAAGAGTGCTTTAAAAAGCTTTTGGTATTCAAAGATAAATAAATGAAACACACTACAAACTCACCCGCAGCTTTAATGGTGCTACATTCTTCTGAGTTCCACTCCACAATTCCTGAACCAAATCCCCATAGCATTTGGCCATGTGCCCTTTCATCCCTATTGGATTTGTCCTAGAATTCACAAAGTCATTAATATCACACTAAAATTCAAACAACATTCACACATGGGGAAAAATGAGGGTGCCCAAAGGCTCCTGGCTTGACTACTTTAATTCTTTCAGAAACAGAAGGACCGATATTGTGGCAAACCCAATCTGGTACCAGTTACATAGCTAAGGGTTGCTAATGCTAACCTAACAGAATTTATTCATGCTTCGACTTCTGAAGGCTGAAACTAGCTACAAAAGTCAAGCACAACTAAAATGCTAATGGGCTCAAATAGAAGATTACCTGTTAAGTTCATAAAGATGTCTTCCTGAGATGAAATATCGTGTTAGAGGTTGGGTATTACTGACACACTGGATACTGGAGTTCATGAAACATGTGTTACCCAGATTGCTTAATCCAGTAGCACCCTTTTCAGTAGGAACTGAGAGCAAGAAAATATAATTATGACAACTGTGCAGATGTGAAAAATGAAGACACAGTGGTATCTTAATAAAGCTAACTTCATGACCTTTCAATTGCAACTTACTCAATATAATCTGCTCCCAATTACAAGACTACAGTTTGCACAGAGGCAACAGAGGACAACTCTGTTCCAAATATCCACACCCTCAACTTTACTTAAGTCAGTGAAAATTGAGGTGAGCCAAATTTGTCAGATYTGATCTAACATGGCCATCTGTACAAGCCGTATGACCAATTTTCAGGTGAAAGGCTATGGTACTGCAAGTTCTGTTTTCATTTGGTAAAAGCTTAACTATTCCTCACCTAAAGAAAAGAAAAAAAAAAAAGAGACAAGGAGAAAAAAAGGAAAACAGCAAACACAAAAACTATAATTTGTTAAATTACATTTTTTACTGTTCTATTGCTATACCAGTGCAACCCTCACACTTTTCCAGCATTTAAGTTAATAACACAGAAAGAAGCAGCAAAGTAGTAACAGCATAAAGGACCTCTTTCAATGTTAAGAACGCTTACATTAAAAATAATTATTTCAACATAATATACCCTCTTAATTTTTCTTCTCATCATAATTCAGTCACTGTGCCGAAACCCTTACCTTTATGTCTGTCTATTTTACTGCTATTTGCTATGAAAGACATCTCCTCTGGCCAGCTCATGTCTTTGTTTCGAACTAGAAAGAAATACAGTATAAGGGTAAGTTGGACCAGTCGAATTTAAATTGATTAAATATGAACTGAACCAAATGGCCATATCATTCAGCACACCAGCTTGAGGCATAAAATAAAAATCACACCAAGTGAGGCTTGTAGCTGCTGCTCAAAAGCAGCACAAAATCCATTTTGTGTATTTCCTCTAAATATTTATTTTCCCCATTTTTAAAATGAGCAAAGTCTCTGCAATGTAAGTGCAATAATAGAAGGAATAAAGTATACGCAATAGTGTTTCCAAATTAGACAAAAGTCTGGTCAAACTAGATGAAAAGTCAGCTGATCTGAGCACCCTTCTGCCTTTGACAAAGGCCTATTTGATGTGTGATTAACTGTACTGCCTAGCACAACAGTGCACAGGGGGGAATGAGTGACACAGGCCTAAGCTGAAAGGAGAAAAGGACTGTACAGAAGGAAARACTTTAGAAGGAACGACTTTTTCACCATAAAGACAGTCACCAAGCAGTCAAGTTCAAAAGTGTCGATTCTTTCCATGTGTAAAATAAATCAATTTGTAATAGAAGTTTAAAAATATCAATCTGTTTGGACTGAAACCAGTACAGGATTTAGTACTTATGTAAAATAGGCATTTGCCGTACATATGCATTATTTGTTAAGCACATACATAGTCATATAAAACTGTACTTGTTTTAATGCATAGACTACCCTATGAGCCTCTTTCATACCTTCTATTACCAAATGCTGCTCATCCTGGATCTTAAGATACTCTAATCTGTGATCTTCATCATCCAGCAAAGTAAGATAGTTCTGCAGGACAAAAATATTTCATATAAAAGTATTTCTAGATTTAAAATTTTCTGAGGACAATTTAATCTCAAAGCAACAAAATTAAAATAGTGTTTGCAATTTCTTCATGTGTAAAACTATCTGTTTCCTACCTATGTCAGTTAAACAGCAGTTAACCGTAATCTGTAGAAGCTTCTATGTCAATTCCTAAGTTTCATTTTAGGGACATACATTTACATGTTTATAAAGTTATTTCTTTAGAAWGAGAAAAATACATTTAGAAGGTATACTAGATGAATCAGGAAATTTTGAGACAAAAAGGGGTATAAAACACTCTTTTTGAAACTACAGCTCTGAACATGACAGTTTTATAATCAAAGGGTGTTTTTCAAAGCACTTCACAATCTGGAGGAATATACTCGGCTTTTTTATTGCAATTAGTTCTCCTGAGTCCTCCTAACCTATTCAAGTGCCTCTGTAATATTTAAACTTACTGCACTTGCAGTAGTTTAGCATCAGCCTGCTCATCCAAGAGTACRGGCAAAACCAAGCTAAAAAAATCCCTTAGTACACTTGCACACTATTGCATACTCGAATGCACTGCTGATCTATGGCAAGACTCAAATCTTTACTTAAACATTTTAAGTAAACATTTCAACCCATGTTTTTAAGTTACATAAGAAACTCATACTTCATTATTTTGGCTGTATGGGTGTTATGTAAAAGAATATAGATTTACAATACAAAAAACATGAAACAACCCCCCCCCACACATTGCCCTTACCTCACTGTTGTACAACCAGAGGCGCATATCCTCCTCTTTTATACGTAGCCGCTGAGAGAGATATTCATGTATCTCTTTAACAGTTTGCATTCGACTAAAGCAGCCAGTATAAGCCAASACTCTCTTTAAAGGAGCATTAGGTGAAGGTACGTTCCCTGGATTTACAACCAGAGGAAAAAGAAGTAGACATCATAATCTGCGTGCCCATATGCAGAGTGAAACAAAAAAATGGTCACTAAGAACCTCTTAAGCCTACTGGGCTAAGCACTTTTTGTGAAAAAAGAAGTATACAGTTCTGCTCCTTTTATTTATGGACAAAAACACGGGTTAGATTGAAACCTAGTTGTTAGTAACCCTTTCGGATACCTCAYATCAACACAATAACTTGCTATCTCCTACTCTAGTCATGACAAAGCAGAATAATTCTATATTATATTCATATTTATATATTAATAGCAGATAAAATAAATTTATCTATTAAGATTCTCATGTGAARTAAGTCACTTAACAGAATATTTTAACAGAATTGTCTGATTAACAAACTTGTATGTTTTTCTCTTAGATACGTTCATATCTTTTACTTTTCTGAGCTTCTTCAGTTTAGACTGAGGAAGCTCCCACCTCCTATAGAAAACATTAATACATTTATGAAAAAGCTTCTGTTATACAGAGAAGTCTGACTGGGCAATTACATTAATCTAAGTAACCACAGAAGTATCATTCTACTTTTGTCATCAAAAGTTTAAAACAAATTAAATGGTATCACATGAAAAGACACAATATTACATGCAATCTAACAGAAAAGTAAAACTTTTCTTTAATCATCTTAAAAGTAAGCAAAGCAAAGCATCAGTTTTGCTTCAGGATACCAGGCAAATGACTAATTTTTTAAAGACCATCAAAAAGCTTTTTCTAAGATTAAGGATCAGAGGATTAGTTGTAAGATTACAGCAAGAAAGCACATTTGAAAAAAAACTCAAAAAGATTAATAATTGATTGGACAAATGAATTAGTGCAGAGCAAAATTCCAAATCAAGATCAAATTTGGTATGTCGGAAGATCTCCTTAATTTGAATTTGGCCATTTTAGGACGTCCAAACAAAGCAGTTTCTATTGATTGTACTTGGCAAAGTAGGAAAAATGAATTTGGGTAGCAGGCAGTTTCTGTAGCGGAACTTGATCAAGCAGGCAGCCACTATCTGCACATTAGGTATGAGATGCTATCAAAGCAATGAAAAAAATCAAGCATCTGCATGATATTTTAAACCCACACTAACACTAGCAAGCCTCTAGAATTTAATTCACAGCAGGCAAGTGAGCCTATTTCTGGATATAGGGCACCCTGGGCATCTAATCTGTGTGTATGTAAACCACACATGCATATGAAAATCAGGAACTTCCTTAGAGCCACTGCACAAGCCAAGTATGCAATTGTGCACACAAGTGGTAACTGAAAACAAGTCCCTGCAACACCTTTTTCAACTGAATGGGCGAAAAGCTACAAGCTACACATTATTCTATAACTCATGACTTGCACATGCTTGCTGAGTAGAAACTCTGCAATTATGGCACAGTTTAGTTGGATGTTTATATTTTCCAAATCTGCAGTGTTTATTTTTGCAAACTGCATCAAGTAATAATGTTCACATTCCACTAATTCAATCTCCTCCTAAAGAGCTTTGAATAATTTGAGGCATATATATATAGGTATGTATATAGATATATACACACACACATATAGACACACCCCAACATACAGATGCATGTATGTTACACAATACCTACAGGCATGATAAGATTTGCTCTTTTCAGCTGACTCTTTCATGCRTGCACACTTCTCACTTCCAACTAACCAATTTGTAGTAACCATGCAACTTAACTGGTTTCACCAATGCCACTCCTCCCTACATCCTCCTTCCAAAAGGAGATAGGAAGAAAGCCTTTAATTATTAATATTATTTTATTTTTTAAACAAAAAGCTGATTGCAYCTTACAGTTGCTTAGCCGGGGTATAAGCACAGTGGCAGCAAGCTTCTACAGTGCTGGATCTCGCTTTCTCAGAAACTGCTCACTCAGTATTCTTGCTGCATTCTTAAGTTACCTCTAGGTAAATGGTGAGGAAACATTCTCAGGCTCATCATACCCATATTCACCCAGATGTTTGACTGCTGCGTTCGGGTCGCAGGCTGCTGTCTCAGAAAGAGCAGATAGCGAGGAAATAACTCTAGTTCAGGCACGTTTGTTTTGCTGTTTTTGATCACCTAGTAATGACATTTAGAATGCATTTTAGAGACTGCTGCTCCAAATGTGTAGGAAACCCTAACAGGATGTAATGATTAAAGCAGAGGTCTAGAGAGAGAAAAAAGTTATGTTTTACTACGAGACAAGAAATCCTCTGAACTTCTTATGGGGTCTTAGGCAAATATCCTCAGGAATCACATTAATTTACTGTTTCTGAAGTACTTTTGAAGCTTATTAGTTTCAGATTGTCAGAAGTAAACACTTAATTCAGTGARAGCATAGCTTCCTGTGCAGTACTGGTGAAAGAACATATTTATAATTCCCTGAAATATCCATGAACTTACAATGAACCTCATTAATTCTATTCAGTGTATTCTTCAATAAAAAGCTTCACAAATGTTAAAATAAACCCTCACATTCCAAAGACTTTTCTTTTCCTGATCTTCCGGGATTACAGAATCCAACTCAAACCTTGATAAAATTTATGATTATAAAGATATATCAACATCTACTTTTGTCCCATTTTGATATTCTGAAAGAAAAAACTGAAACTGCTCCCAAGATACAATTACAGCTACTCTAAGTCACCATTCCTACATAGATCTGTCTATCCAAATCTCATCAGTTGGAGAGGCATAAAAGTGGCAGGAAGACTATTCTTCTGAACATGCGAATCAGAAGAAAACATTCCCCTTATGTTGTGAGAAGCAATGTTCTGCACTGTTGGAACTGAGGCGTATGGTATCAGACTTTAGTTACAAGAAAAGCAAGAGAACACTGTCCTTTTCTGCAAAGTAACAAATATTTCCCCTATTGCAAGATGAGAGGCAGGAATTCTAAGTCCTGCCTCTATATATATATGTATAGTCACAAGTAACTGAACTATCTTCATTATCAAGAATTCAAGCATTCACATAACTAAATATCAAAATATTCTTTATTTATGGACCACAAAGTCAAATTTAATATACAATTTCTACATTTTGAGAGACGTGAATAAACCTCCGAAATCATCTTCTCTCATTCATTTTCTTCCTGCAGCCTCTTGACTAGAGAGATTCTGAATAGAAGTCTCCTTTCTAACAAGGCCAAAGCGAAAATCTCAAGGATATTATTTTGTGTTATGTTTAAAGTGATGTGGCCTTTCCTGGATCATGAAAGGTGTTTGTTTCCATGGAGAATGTGTGGGAGGAGGATAACAGAAGACAGTGATTTTTCACTGTAAAATAATTGCCAGTATCACAACTAATAGACCAAATGGCTGAAAAACCTATAGCTAATTCTTTCTCATTTGTAACACTGAATACTATAAAAACATCAAAAAAAGGCAGCAGCTTAAAATCTGTTTGGGATCAAAACATTTTAAGAAACGAGGCCTGCCTTACATAAACATTTTCATGTAACAGGATCCAAAATGCTTTGCAATTTACTAAAAATCTATTCTCTGAATGTAGGCCTGGACGGTTAAGATTGCAGCTGACCACGAGGTGAACTGTGTTGAAGGCTGTGCAGCTGAGAGGAAAGTGAGCAGAAATTGGCAAGCGACTTTTTAGTACCATTATGACCTGAGAATCCTAATGGTATTGAAAAATGTTTGGGCTATCCAAAGCAATTCAGGAATCTCCAGACATGTCTGGCAAGAATAACAGGTTTCTTAAGTAACACTCAAGTCTGGACTTTGTCTGGCCAGGTCTCAGAGAAATCTTGGTCAACTTCGGCAGAGCATCACAAATCAAAGCAGAAATTCTACAAGGAGCATTCAGGCCATTTCACTGACGGTATCTTTTGTTTGAGCAATGCAGTCCCTCACAGGAGAGAAATTCCTTGTATCTTCAGTCATGTTACTTCAATTTCAGGGCTGCTAGTTCAGCCAGCATTTATCTGGCACAGTCGCATACTACTCAGAGACAAGGGTATTTTTTCCTTTGGAGACGCAGGAAATGCAAGTACAAGGCTAAGAAATGTCACTGGCTGAAAGTTTCTTCAACAGTGTGAGGCACATCAGAGAAAGGACATACAGAACGGACMATCRCTTGAAGAGAGAGTATCCAAAT
Organism: Nothoprocta perdicaria; assembly: GCF_003342845.1. NCBI lineage: Eukaryota > Metazoa > Chordata > Aves > Tinamiformes > Tinamidae > Nothoprocta > Nothoprocta perdicaria. The sequence goes on from NW_020455755.1 coordinate 1,700,104, forward strand.
AAGGAGCTCATTTGGGCAAGGSGGAAGAGGAGGAAAAAGAAAAGGTTTTAGGTAGTGATCCACACCCAGTGCTGGTATCTAGCCAGCACCCTAAGGGATACAAAAAGGGTCAGGAATTTTTCAAATACTTGGTCACAAAATCCAGCTTTTGATTTATTCAAATTTCTTTTCCATACAAGTATCTTTTTTACACGAACACTGCTCAGACACAATAGTTCGTATACATTATTTCAGCAGTTATGCAAAGTAAACCGCGTCTATATTAACAACTTACCGGCCTAGGCAAGGACAGATTTGCGCCATACCAATGATACAGAGCTCTCCAAACTGGTTCTGGTACCATTACGTAGTCCTTTCCTTCAACGAGCTGTGGAGATCGCTTTAATCTTCCACCCTCCATTGTTAATGATGCAGCCTTTAAACAAAAAGGGATTCTGTTAAATCTCAAATGTAGGAAATAGTATACAGCTGCCACAATTTTATTTTATGAATATAAAACACGTTTAAAACACTTTTAAGTAGCAATTATAAACTGCTTTTCACAGTGAAAGATGGCATTTAAATGTAACAATAATTAATGCTTGAGTTTTACTATTTACTATTTCTCTGAAAGACTGTCAAATACAAAATTCCTATTATGTTCCTGTGCATCACCTACTCTGACAATTTTGCGATACAGCACAGAAAAATCCTACTCATTATTGATGGCACTGGTCTGTATTTCATGTTTTTTTTTTTTTCCCCCCTCCACAGGAATACTGCAAAAACTATCAGCTTGGTGTTACTATGCAGCCAGGTGTCTGGGTTTTATACAACAGCAGTATGCTATTATATTCAGATGAAAAACATACTAAAAAAAATTTCCATATTAACATGAATCAGTTAAATTTACCTTGACTGGTTCTTGTGTTACCAGGGGCTGATTATCAATAGCTCCTGGTTTCTGAGGATTAAATTGTAACAAACTATTCCCATTGTTTCCAAGCAAACACTGGTTATTATTGTCCGAAGTATTATGCTGCCTAGCAAAACATGTATCAGTGCCTGGTGTGCCAGGGTTAAGAGCATCTGGAATAAAACAATAGATACTTTGAGTTCATGAAACATAAGCAATAACTCCAAAAAAAAAAAAAAAAAAAACCAACAAAAAAAAAAAAGTAGGTGGGGGTAGAAGGATGCTAGAACAGTTTAAGATCATTGAAGATGTTTCGAAACCTTAAAGAATCAGTAAAACATGCAACTATTCCACATTGAAGAGTAACACATAGCTTTGTACTCAGAAAAAAAATGCAGAAATGGATAKGAGACCTATATACGAAAGCAGATGCTAACAAATACTAGTTTGAATACAGCATAACTAGGCTTGTATATGCAAATACATGTTTAACATACAATTGCATGGATCTTTAAATATCACCAAATACAACCTTTGAAACTTTTATATGCAAAAACACAATTTAAAACTTGCTTCCTCTCTGTTCTGGAAATAAATCATATCAGAGAATGTGAACTAGTTCATTTAAAGGAGTGTTCTTGTTTATCCACCACAGCCTAACTAACCAAAATTTATATGTAGGTCACTTCTACAAGTTAAACTTCATTAGTCTGGAGGACTCCATGCAGTATTTAGTTCTCTAAAATCTGTTCTACGTTAAACCTCCAAGGAAATAAGATTTTTATGCTTACTGCTGCTAGTAGTCTCTGAGGCTTCTGATGCGGTAGAAATATTATCTGAAAACTTTTCTTCTGGGGTACTGCAGTAATTAAGACCTCCCATTTTGTCTTCTCCCTGTTCTGAAGTACTGGCTGCAGCAGCTATGAGTGAATTCTTACCTCCACTCAAGACAGAAGAAGGCTCTATCACAACAGGGCTGGCATCCTAAAATTGACACATGAGAAAAAAAGTCAGTTACAAATCAAGACACTTAACACAGGCCAAATGGATCACCGGAATTCACAGCTATGCGATGTATGCGAAGTACATAATATGCTATTACGTACTTTGTAGAAAAATGTCTTTTCTACACCTGCTTACTAACRATCTACAGAAAGAAACAAGTGAAGATTCTTAAACCAGTGGAATGCATTCTTATGCATAATGTCAAAATTGTGAAATACCATTATTTTTGCTCTTTCTAAATATCTAAAAAGGCAATTATTTTAACAGATACAATCACAGACTTAACACAATTGTCCTTGTTGAATTTCACATTGCTAAATGAGAACAGCATGCGCAATAACAAAAAACACTCTGCTCTCAAACCTACAACATTTTAGTTTTCCCTAACTTTGTTTTCACCAGCCACAGAAACAGTTAAGATCAGAAGAGGCTGATGAAAGGAAACCGATGAAAAGGTGACAGATTAACGAAATAATAGTGAAAAGCTCTCTGTGTGACAATGATTCAGCAAAACAATTTTTTCACTAAGAGACAGAAGATGCTTAATTTCAAGCATTACTAGTTAAGCAGTCACTTATTCTCCACTCTTTTTTTTTTTTTTCCAAACACAAATACATCACTTATTCAGTATACATTACCATTATACTTACATATTTGACGTATTCCTTCCACTGTTGCCACCATGGCATTGCAATAAGAAACCAGTTGTGCCCTGGCTGAAGGCCGTATCTGCTTTCCCTTTCTAACCAGCCTCTACACAGAAAGAGTGAACACCATGATTTAGGTATTAGTTGCAAGTTTTGCAATTTGCATTCTTCTTCTGAAAATAATGGGAGGTGCTTTTGAAGTCTATACAGGATTCAGAGGAAAACACACACCTAATAATCTGTCCTTCCTCTTCTGGAGTGGCAGGTCGTAGCCCCAAAACTATATGACATACCTGTAAAGAGAAAGGCAATTTTTATTGCACAAATGTTGCTGCTATGCAAACAAGCATCAGACAAATCAGAAAAAAAAAAGAGGCTTTTCATAAAACTCTTCAACTATGTAGCAAGATTATTAAATCAAACAAATTGCTCTAAAAGAAATATTTTTAAGCTATCTGGTTCACAACTTGCTCCCACTGTTTAGACAAAGGTATCAAGAATGTCAAATGGACCAAGACAAATCACAGTGAATCTAAAATGAATTTTCTTTACTTCGTGTCCTAAGGAAAGCACACAGTATGAAAGACTACAATATCCAAAACAGATCTGAAGTGCAAAAGGGTAAAAGCAACTGCCCATGCCTAGGGGAGAAGAAGAGCAGAACAGGGACACTAAAGGCGTGCAAGGTATGTGTTAAAACAAAGAACGGGGAGGAAGGGGAAAATGGGTAAACCGGGAACACTAAAGAGAAGTGGCCGTATAAAGGACTGAAAAGAGGAACAGCATGTGGAAAGACTGAARGAGAAGTTCAAATGAGACCAACCAACCAGTCACCAGGGAAACTGCTCTCAAAACCACAGAAAGCTTTTCAAAGTCAAAATGTCCTTCCCTTGACTTTATTTTTTATTCAGTGCAGAAGAAAAAGGCATCGTCTCCTAGAACAGATGCCCTAATTGGCTTGGCCTCTGTTCTTAGCACAGGAGAGCAGTCCCCRAGGACCCTCCTTTTGCTCCTTTCTATCTGGAAAAGGTTGTCCTGCCCTTGGTTGCAGTCAAGCCAAGGTCCCCTCGGTGCATCCCACAGGCACCCGGCACGTGGCACCGACCGATGAGCAGAGGGAAACGGGCCCTACGGGGGGCCTTGTTCTCTGTGCAGGGAGGAAGATCAGCTGCCTCATCTCCAAAACAGTTTTCAGATRAGTTGCTACCCATACCATGATTTATAGTCTTTTCCTTATGTCTTTTCCGAGGCTATCAATTTGCATCTCAGCTGGAGGTTTCTAATGACTGGTGAGATATCTTATTTAAGTTTATATTGTAGTGTGAGACCATTCCACCATGTGAATAAAGCAAAGGCCATTAGCTGCTGGAAAGCAACAGATTTTCCAGCACACACAACACAGCTGGCTGGGATGTTTCTTTTTAGACTGATGTTACATGGTGCTGGCTTTAGCTTCTTCAGATAAACTGCCCTGGCTACAACCAAAGCAATTTGTGGAAAAGCTTTCCAATGTGCTTTACTAACACCACTTAGCTTTTCTGGCTGCAGATGAGACAGAGAACCTCATGACAGCTCAAATAAATTCCCAGACAAATCAATGGCAGACTTTGTCCTGTGCCAGTATGCTGCTGAGTCGGCAGCACAAGACAAGAGCGTCTCAGAAGGTAAAGATATCAAAGGAAAATAAAAATAGAAATCTAAAATGAAAACTTATCTACTGTCAGGAGAAAAAATACTGCAGATGAATCAACAGGCAATGTGGAACAGCAGCAACTGATTGTCATTAAGACAAACGTATCAAATGTTCATTTGCTCTACCCTCAATATGCAGATATTTATTAATCAACTTGAAGTTAAGCTGGGATGTTTGACAATATACAGTGCAATGACCAAYGCAGCCTTTCTTAAGAAGGTTACATAAATGTGAATAAAAACTGATGCAATTAGTGTTAAAAAAGAAACAGAACTTCCTAATTTTATTCTCTTTAACTGTAGTATAGCTGACAATATTCCTGACAGTCTACCTTAAGTATTTCTTTTCTTACAGTATGAAGAGTAGTATAGGATTATAAACAGGTGAAAGCACAATATGCTACTCAGGCAGGCTCTGGCAATAATAATTTACTGTTTTTTGAAATTCCACACATCYCCTCTCAGAGTAAGTATTTTCCTACTAAAACTTGACTTTGCAAGCTTCACTGATAAGATTAAAAGGAAGCCCACTGGTTCTTCCCCACCCACACTGAAAAGCTGAGACAGTCACAGAAGGCTGGAGGTGAATACTAGATTACAGCAAATCTTCAAGACTGCATTAGAATTATTATTATTTATTTGGAARGTATCGAGTTCTAGGCAGAACTGGCAAGGAATAAATACAAGGAAAAAAAAAACACTGAATCAAAATACTCTTAGTGGTTTACTTGCTACACAAAGTGAGCCAAGCACTAAAATACGATTGTTTTAAGGATTTTTAAAAAATCCAATTCAGGCTGAACTAAAAAGATGGGGATTAATGTGCAGGACCGCTTCTGCAACATGATAGTTAAATGATATCATAGCTTAAACGGGCTGCTCCATTTAGAAAGCAATGGAAGGTTCCTTAGGCAGCCCTTGCAGAAAACACASAGGGAAAGTGCTAAAGCCTTAGCAGTACGTCTCTATTTCCTATGTCACTTTCTTTGGAAAGACCTGGAGGAACCTTTTAAGGAACACAGCCTCTTCCTAATGGAAAAAACACCTGCTGTTATATTTGAAATATCCTTTCATTTTAGAAGCACTACACTACATTCATTTTAACAGATAATGCTTTATGGATCTCCATACACTGAAAAGAAAAATGAGCAAGCAAAGCTTTAATCAGCCAAGGTAATACGCACTTTCAAAAACACAGAGTTTATTGCAACAGACAAAAGGAAGCCTCTTGGCACAAGTATTGACACTGTATTCCATGGTAGGATGAGTCAATTACCATAATTTTCAAGTTTAAATTTTTACTAACTATACCTGAAAAAGTAGATTTAAAAATTCATTAGCAAGAGCACTCTTCACACTCCATATCTGGTAGTCTTCCAGAGTTAGATGTCCAATCTTAAAGGGAAGACAGGAAAAGAAAGAAAAAAAAGCATTAAACCGTTTATCTATTTCTATTAAAAAGCTATTTAATGTGTCAAAAAATTAACAACTTCCACACTTATAACAAAGCTTGATCCAACTGCTTTGATAATAGTGTTAGTCTAAAAGCGGTATTAATTGTGCATAGTAAAGTATAGTAAACAGCATATGGTTCAAATATATTTCCTCTGGTTATGTATTTTTGGTTTAATTTCATATATAAAAATGACTTATAAAACTCACATTCTTCTAACAGAACAACACAGAAAATTTTAATGGAAAACTGACATTATTCCAAAAAGATKCTTTTATTGACACATCTCTGCTCTAAGGAAATGCAAGATTTTTGCCTCCTTCTCAAATTAAATTGAATACACAARGATAGAATGATGACAAGAATGGAAAAGCAAATTCTTACCTTTGTGGTATCATGCATATTCAAAATATTGTCTACAATTTCAGACAAATCCATGTCCAATTCCTATGGGGGGGGGGAAAAAAAAAGGAGCAAAATCAGGATCAAAAACAAATGCTTAAAAAACACTTCAGAGCTATATATGTGTTCAGAATAAAGAAAAACAACTGCAGGAAACGCTGCTGATACAGAATAGCACTACACACTACTAAACTGGCTGAACGATTCTAGGCAGTTATATTTTTTACCCAAGATTTCTTTATATCACAAGGAACAAAAAAAATACTGTATTCAAGTAATTCTCCTTTGGTTAATGGTAGTGCTATGTTATGAAAGGTAAGTTACAATTAACASTATCCAGTTACAATAGCTCAAAACAGTATGTATTTCACTGAAACCACCTTCAATCAACATTCACATCTGAAACCTGAAATCAGYTTCTAATTTCCTAACTTCAAAGGATGACTTTAGAAAACAAGAGCGAATGACTAAAATGCCAGATAGGACTTACAGGTATTTTATCAGTACGGTTATCTTTCCAGACTTCTAAAAGTGCAACCACCATTTCCTTAAGTTCCGTGCGAGACAACACACCATCCCGGTCAATGTCAAAAACCTTGAAGCAAACTGAGAAAAAAAGAATATTGCTTTTGTACGTTAGAACTATTCAGCAACTACATTTTATGGTTTCTCTTGTAGAAAGAAAGTCTACAGAGTCATAAGAACATGATTTAGTGCTGACAGTTTTGATGAGGCCGGATGTATGTATGATAGTGAGGAAATGGAGCAGCTGTGTTTAATAAACTGAAATCTAGATTCCTGCAATTTTGTATACTGTGTTTTCTGATGTAACCTAGCAAGAAACACATGTGCATCCAGAAATTGCCAATGAATGGTAGCATTTAAGTTTCAATAATACAAAGCTGGAAAAAAAGTACAGAAAGAAGGTACTTCAAAACAYAGGAACCTTGCAAGGAACCAGCTGAAAAATGGATAGTAAACAAGATAAAACATACTATTTACCACAAGACAATCAAGTAGATTTGCTTTGTATCATACATAATGAACAGACTAACATTTGCACTTTCCACTTTGTGTGTTGAAATAAACCTCTGCAGCAGAATGGCTTAACACTGCAAGAAAACTTCTGAAATGACAAGCTGTTTTCCAGAAAAGTTTGTTAGTTTTATGAAGTCATGAAGAAAAATATGCTGAATTAGGCTTAATCATGTTTTATAAAAGAACACCTTCACATTTCAACTAGATTCAACTTCTTAAGCCTGTCACCTCCCACAGATCTACATTTGTTCTGTGGAAACAAATTCTAAAATGTGCAAACAACCAAACTTAATTATTTGAACTTAAGAAGTTTCTTTTCTTTTAATTAATAGTTAATATTTTGCACACTTACATTTTTGTCTTTCTGCCAAGGGTCCCCTGCAACATGCCGAGAGCCCACAAGAAATTTCTTTGAAATCTATGTGATTGTCCCGATTTTCATCAAAGGCATTAAACAGACCTGCAAACCACAGAAGCATCTCCTGTTACGGAGTCTGGCCAGAGCAGCTGACAATCATACCGAGCATTTACTTATATGAAGTGTTAGAGTTTAGTTTTTCAAGGAAAAGTACAAACTTAACTTACGATGATAACCAACCACTGATAAGTGTAACAGAGGACAGTGAAGCGCTAAGAACATTCTTAGCAATGTGCCTCTCAGGCAAYACAATTAGGATGAGTATTTGCCAAGGAGCTAAAGGACCAAAGGAGTAAAGGTGCTCAGATGGCTTTTCCTAAATAACTTTAGACTACAGATATCACTGAATGCCTTTGCAATCTTTGACCCTAAAAGAGTGTGGAGTTTCAGCCACACTCGTGTAAGAATTTTACTCACTGAGCACACAGAGCACTTTTGAACCATGTACGGTACTTTTTTAAGTGTCAATAACCCAATTTCTGCAGCCGCAGGAGACATCGGCCATGAGTAGAAACCATCCAAGTTCCCCCAGAGCTAGTGGGTACATTTTTATTACTAAGTAGATACAATGCATTTAGAAGCACATTTATGGAGATATATCACAAATTCAATTTAAGTAAAAAAAATTATTTTTCTAACAGTTTGCATCTGCTGCAGATGAAATACTGAGTTTCTTTTTTTGGTTGACCACTACAATACACTGGATAACCTCATGACACAAACCTGTTATTTTCAAACATTTAAAACTCAGACAAATCCATCTCCTTAATTTAAGCTGAAAATATATTTTAAAGGAAACAAGCCCACTTTTAAAATWCAAAAACTAATGTCTTATTAGATATCAAGTATTTAAGCCCACACTAATATCACTCTATCAAACATTCCAGCAAAGTTTCATACCTTCACTCAGAGATGGATGAATAGGAGGGGAAACTAAGGGGGCAAATGTTTCTAAATCAAAACGTCCAGTTCTTGATTGAGCTTTTAGCAGCCAATATCGTTTTTCAAGATCAATGATGTCAGATTCTTCCACTGCATAATCAACAGAAATAAAAGAATCTGGTAATGTCTAGACCACGTTAGAGCACAACGCTAAATAAAAATGCAGTATTTTTTCTCTACAATGGGAAAATGCGGTAGTATCTTATGTTTGATTCCTGTATACGCAAATTTAAAAAAAAAAAGCTGTGAAGAAAAAGTTATTACTTTTGCAAAGTTATCTCAACCATTCAATATCTAGGAGTATAAAATCAATGGTCTGTAATTCAAAAATGTCTACAAGTACCACAGAAATGAACTTTGCTCTAGATATTTCTTCCAAAAAGCTTATTTCTTCCTGATAAATTGAACAAGTAGATTACATATGCAATATCATATTTTCTTAAGATACTCAATATTTAAATTCTCTAAAAAGGATGTGTTTTTTTTTAATCCCCAACTTTTATGGAAAAAAAGAACTTACAATTTGGTTTCTCCTGAAAAACTCATCTTTGAAAATTTTAGCCTACATACAGAGTAATAAAGCTAAATCTTAACGTGATACTTAGATCCAGTATGGGAGCATTAGTCATTTCCATACATACTTTATTTTATTATTTATACTGCAGCTGCAGTAAGAGATTTAGTCAACTTTGGGAAGTGATTGTACCAACCTATACGACACTTTATGCCAAGAAATTTATAATCTAATTAAAAGAAAGAAAGAACAGCCATGTGTAAAGTACAGCGCTAGGCAAAGGTAGAAGAAAAAGCCGCAAGAACTTCAATTTTCTTTCAAATAGTCTTATACTAATGCCATTAAAAAGCTTAGGAACCTTGTATCTCTATCCTTGAAATAAAAATAAATAAATTAAAACACAAAAAAAGGAAAAAAGTTATTTCTGCACCACAGTATTCTTAACCTTTTTCATATGCAAGTGTGTCACAACACTGCTTTAGGTCAGTGCAAGTTAATTGGTTCTCCAAGAGATATGTAATGACAGAGCTGTCTATATTAAGAACCACTACGTGTGATCCCATTCCCAGATGGTTCTGAGCCTTTAAATCCATGCCAGCTTTCTAATAGGTTTAACTTGAGCTATTTGGCCTGGTTTAGCCTACAGAAACAATAATAATCCCGTAAAGCTTAAGAGCAGAGGAGATAAAAAGCGCACATGGAAAATGAAGTTTTATTGATTTTTTTCCCTATTTATTTCTCTCATTGACAGCAGTAATTAAATCAGAGTAATARCTTACAATTAGCATGAACCGGTTGTACCAACTCAGCAGGCATGTGTTATAGCGCGCTGCAAACTACACAACGTCTTGCCTGCATCAGCACAAAGCTTGGAGAAATTATAACAAAATATTACAATCCAAAATGGGGTTGGAGGAGCCGAGCAGGGTTGGCATCTTCTTGCACTGTACTTTTGTGTTGGTCTGAAAAGTAAGACTAGTGACAAGGTCCTTTTCCTGGAGCAGCTGGCCAGGCCACGAACCACACGCATGGCGCCCAGGTCGAGGCTGCGCTTCAGGGGCGGGTTAAGCCAGTCTAAGTTCAGGCTGCTCTGGACACCTACCCTGCCCTTAACTCCAGGCCTAAGCTGCAGCATCCTCACTTGCACTAGTAGCAGCTATTGGGTTGAGGCAACTGATGCTGCTGAAAAAGCAGCCTCATTTCCTTTCTCCTCCTCCTCCTCCTCAAAAAGTACTTCCAAGCTGGATAATTCCCCTATCTGGCTTGCATCTCCCAGCTCTTGATTTCCTAGTAATACATATGAAAGCAATCATCTAAACATATAAAAGAAAGTTATTCTACTAGGAATCAAGGAGAAACAGAATATATATTCCTTTGAAGTGAGCTGCAGTTTCATAGATGCCAAAGACTGTACCACAGATGCATGGAGTTCCACGAGTTTCAGTAGAAGGGCTGAGACTGAGGAAAGCACAGAAAGACTGAGGAAAGCACAGAAAGACTGAGGAAAGCACAGAAAGACTGAGGAAAGCACAGAAAGACTGAGGAAAGC
>NW_020455755.1:1710823-1739508 GCF_003342845.1 Nothoprocta perdicaria
AGACTGAGGAAAGCACAGAAAGACTGAGGAAAGCACAGAAAGACTGAGGAAAGCACAGAAAGACTGAGGAAAGCACAGAAAGACTGAGGAAAGCTCTGCTGTGCTCAGAAACACAGGGATGTCACGTGCACTTAGTGACCCACCTGCCTCACAACAGGGAGAACACTGACAGGTGACAGAAGAACAGTCAGGTAAAATACACTTTCCCTCTAGCTTGCTTTGTCTACAGATACCAGGGTGTGACAATGCTCACAAGGTATCACAATTGGACTAGATTTCCTACACTCGGCAAGCGATGCAAAGATATAGCTCTATACATTCAAAGTTTCAAGACAAGAAACAACGAAAAAAACATGAACAATGAAAGGTAAATGCTACTTTGTGAGACACAATCCTACCATTAAGAGACTTGTAAAAACATTATGGTATCTAAAAAACTGCCTATAAAGGACAAGTCTGGAGTCTTAAAAAGAATTTGCATGCACATCTTATTTCTTTCAGTAGCAAATACAAATACATTATGCTAACACGCTAAGCTACCTGCGTAACTATACATAGCTAAAATTGAGAAGAAAAAGAGACAAACAGGGCTGCTGCTTTATTCTTGAAATGATTCAACATTTTTCGAATATTCAGAAGAGATGAGGAAGTTCCCACTGTCTTTTCTGAAGGCTAAACCTTAGAAGTAGACAGTTGCTTTCTCTTGCAGGTGCATTATTTACCTTTAATAATTAAGAACTGAAAGACGAATTGTCTCAGAAGACAAAATATTCCRAAATACCTGCAGTATAAGCTAGTTCTACTCCACTTACTAATTGCATTTGACAGCTAGCATCTAAAAGGTTATCAGAGGGCATCTTATCTGCATTTCTGTTAAGATGTGACTGAAATTACCTGGTCATTGAAGAAAAACAAAGGTTTTCCCAATCATCATTTTCAAAAGAATAGCCACTAAATATGAACCTAAGCAGTGCTACACCGATAAGGTAGCCAAGGCAGGTCTAATATACTGATTATGCTTGCACAAAGGAAAGTCTAACATTTTAGAAAGCAAAACTGACAAAGCAGAAAAGAACACTTTTTCTATTAATTAGACACGAACAACTCAAACTGAATATATTTTAAAAGTTAAACTGAAATTTACATAAAATATCCCTAATGCCTGTTGAAGTCACATCAGAAAGCATAGACCCTTATTAYGGTCTTTTTCAGGATATATATATATTTTATATCATCAGAATAACAGAAGACTTCACCATATTTTAATAAGTTAATTTTTACCCACCTACTGGCACAATTCTCTCTGGCTCACAACAGTAGAAGCATACCATACCATACCATGCCGGGAGGCCGAGCGACAAACAGCCGTATTTCTGAGCGCACACAGCCCTCTGTCACTCCCAAACTAACTTGGAGAGATCTTGGAGAAGATTCTGAGACCTCAGGCACAGAGAGCTGCTTTACAAGACATGAAATAACCTGGGAACTAAGAGGATAACTACGCGGCAAGATGCAGATTAAGCCACACTAGGGCATTTTCTTATTGGCCTAACCTGCTTCAATACTTTTATTTTTTTTCTTTTAAAAGARAACAGGACACACGCAGAAGTGAAAATCACAACTTCTGCCAAGGTTTGGGGTGTGCCAGCCGCTCGCCTCTGGCTGCTCGCCCAGCAGAAGGTAGCACGTGCACATCAGTGCCTTAGTTAGATGGGAGCACATACGGAAAAGATACGGAACACTAAGATACAGCTCAGAGCATGAGTGCTCACACACAGGGAAAAAATAGCACACAAGTAAATAAGCCAAAGGCACATTAGTCAAAACAAAACAACAAAAAATAGATCTTATAATATAGATACCAGAAATATTGTATAGTATCCCTGTATACACCATTAAGGGTTAGTGTTTCAAGTGTGTGGGCACCAAAACAGAAGCAGGCAAGCTACAGACTGCGATCTGCATCTGGACAGACATTCAGCTTGAGCAAAGTTCAGCAAACAGCTCAGCTTTACCTTCAAGAGACTCGCAGCTCGATACTGACAGAAAGCTCTATGCATTTACAAGCCCACCTTTGACAGGATGGGTTGCACAACATTTAGTTTCATTTCAAATACTAATGTTTCAAAAATTCACTCTTGCATTTTGGCCCTGCCTATGGTTGGTTATCTAGATCTTCCCTCATTTATTATATTAAACTAGCAACAACCATACACTCCAAAATACTATTACACCCTTTACACGTTGTCTTACTGGATCTCAGTAAGTAAGAGATGCTAGAAAAAACAACTACTCATTGATGGATTTTCCTGATGACAAAAGAGAGGCTCTTTCTAACTCAAAGGGCAATTAGGATGCTATTAACAAAAGCTCAGTAACAGGGGAACTGGAGTAACAGCACAGAAGTACAAATTCTACAGCCTGTCAGTTTGAAACCAATAATTTCTATAACAAATCGGAACCTTTTTCTGTTGAAAATGACTAAGAAGAAACTGAATATAAAAGCCCATTATGTGAGATACTGCAAGACACCAGAATAACCCAGCCATAAAAAAGCAACGGGCACCTCTGTTGCATCAGCAGCGGCAGAACTGGAGGTGAGGTCTCACCTGGCAAACACCAGCCAATTACTGCCCGACAGAGCAGAAAGTGGAGGACGAAGAAAGCCACTCTGATGAACAGTGAAGTGAGAGGAAGCACTCTGTATGAAACAAAGCCTTAAACTGGGCTCATTTTAATGCAATGTTTCTAATTTATATATACATATATATAAAAAAAACCCTCATCTGCCTTTATACTGAAGGGTAGAGAGGAAGGTGAACAGGGACTTTCTGAGATCAAGGAAAATATTGACAGAAAAGAAAGATATCCACAGCCCACAGATACATGGAGATTTACCGGAATAGCTTCCCAATAATAACAACTGGAAAAAGAAACAAGCCTCCGTGTCTTACGGAAAGAACAACAGTCACACTCTGGGTGTGCACTCAGGGAGCCGGGGACCCCTCCATGCCTCCCTCGTGTTCCTATGTGTCCATGGGCTAAATTAAGCACAGAAAGCCCTACTTTGCAGGCAGAAGGCAGAATGACCTCAGTTCTATTCCTGTAATTAAAAGGATACCAGGCAGCCACGGCACACAACAAAACGACATCCCCCAGTGGCCACGAATTGCTGTATTCCTGCAGTACTACCCTTGCACAAGGGTACTGGGAGATTAGCTGTTTAGTTTGTGGTTATCAGAGATACATAATGATTTGGGGGAATATTCTCCTACTGAGAATTTTAGTGTTAGTCACAGTTTCTGGCAGGACCTACCTTTGATTGTAATGTTTCACTACATTTCTATTCAAAGTGACGGTAAAAGAAACAGGCCCAAGAAAATCCCAAGTCATGCTACAAAACGGAGAAAGTGCAAGCAGTGCTCATGAGTCAATATGTAGGTGGAAGAGACACTCAAATCCCTCAAACTCTTTTGGGGGAAATATACAGACAGCCTCAGAGAAACTGAAGTTATTTTTCTAGCTTTCAAGTGAAAGTATTCATATTTGTCAATTAAGTGAAATGGGAAAAAATGATTAAAAGCAGCAAGTGCATGCAACTTCCTGTAACTTCAAAATTTAATTTCTCATTATTAGTGTTGAGAAATATAATTAAAGTCATCTGCATTCTGAAACAAATGTTATTTACAAGTGAGAAATTAGAATTCCTTTGTTTCCCTGCTATCTTGCCTCATTAAGCAAATTTAAATGCAGTCACTGATGCTTTCCAATAAAGTGTTTGCTGTCTGTTTCTAAATCACTCTTAATAACTTTCACTATTTTTATCGGGGCAATTTTTCCAGCCTCTGACATATTACTCGGGACACGTAGCAGCGAGTACGCACTGAGAGGAGGCAGGGCCTGCCAAGGGCTGCAGCTGGAGCCGGCCCACGTCCCAGGAGAGGGCGCAGCGGCCCAGTTCCAGGATCCAGCAGATACATCTGCAAACTGCAATAGGGAATCTTACAAATTCATCGTCATTTCACACCGTAAGAGATTTTAAAACCTTCAGTCCATCACTACGCTCTAAAAGTGTTTGTGTAGGTTTACAAACACTGTTTCATTTGTTCTGCCAGAAGAAAACTAAAATCAAAAACCAGAAAACATCAAATTTCTGAGTGGTCTGACCTACTACCTAGCAACACAAGATTAATTTCTTTTCAGAAGACACGGTTTGTGCTGAAACACTCAGAGATGCAAAAGTCTCCAAATGTATTTCAGGAGGCTTTAAAACAGCAACTTCTCCAGCAGAACAAGTAGCTTTACAGAGCAGCGCTGGCCAAGGGGCAGCCACGCATGTTTCCTAGAAAAGGAGGAAGCGCCAACACTTCCTCCTGTAGCTATAGGTTACAGCATCAGATGCTGCAATGCACAGAAGTGTTATGAAATTATTACATACCAACTGGATCATGAAAAATAAAACCAAACACTTGAAATTTTTAACCCCTGAAGTGTAAGAACAACAAAAATACAACCTTCTAAGAGGCCAAGTGAGCCAATTTCAAGAATATTTTCAACAAAGCTGATGATCGTGCTGAGGTATGATCGCTGAGCCTACCAGGAAACGGCAGTTACTTCGTAAGGGAAGCAGTACAGGCAAGAGAAATTAAGCAAGATTTGGGACTGCGAAGTTGAACAACTCCAAGCGCTAACCGGAAATTAAAGGGGACAATTGACATTAAATTGAAAGCAGAGATTACTGTTCCAGCAGAGGTATTCCTGGACAAGGATTACATGGTTGAAATGTTAGCATAATGTCACCTTGATTTGTTGATAGGTCTGTGCAATCAAAAGGGGCTCAAATGTAAACAGGAGCACCTGAGGCAATTTGCTTTGACAGAGACTGCTGAAGTAACTATAGCTCTGTTAAGCCAAAGGCTGAAAAATTTGAGAAAAGTGAAAGGACACCTTTTGTACCCTAGAAATATTGCTTATTTCATTACAGAAAAAACAAATGAATAGGTAATGTTTAAGAGAAGCACTATTTTCAAAACTGCAACAGTTTCAAGATCTATTACACCTGAAAGAGCAAATACAAAATCTGTATTAACGCCAAGTTACTTTGAAGGTATTTATCAAAGAGCTGAGTTCTTTTAAAGTTTACTTGGTAACCAGCTTTTATAAGCAGCATTGTAATCTCACTCCTGTTATCTCTTATAAATAATGACACACTATGTCCTTGTGCATAGCAGTGTTTTACATGTCATTGCACAAAAAAGGAGAGAACAAATTAGCATGAAAAATAAACTTATCTTGCTGCGCAGAACCGTATGTGTCTAATCAGAGTGGTGAGATTTAATGAACAACTACTGCAAGGCAACAGCTTAAGTTCATGAACTCTGTAATGGTTTCAGAAAATATGCATAAAAAGAACTATAATGTACTTACAGTGTGTGACTCCAGCGAGCGTTTGATAGAAGGTAGGGGTATCGCTATCATCAGTGAGTGTCACATATACCCCTCCAGACAGCAGCCAACGAGAAAAGGTGAAAGCATCTTTGTTGTGTAATAGCCAAACCCTGAACTTCTCATAGTTCACCTTTTCACCCTACAAGGAAAAGTGAGCGAGCTGTTTTTCTCTCATTTCTAAGTACCAGTAAAGAGCAACCATCCATCTGTATGAACAAGAAGTAGGACAATCTCCCATAAAAACAGGTACTAAAATCATTCACTGGATGTATGTGACAAAAATAACAATGCCCCAACACTCAGTTATTAATCACAGACTTCTACATGCTAATAATTGAAGGAAGTCAGGATGAAGGCTACATTGCTATTCTATTTTCAACCTAATCTGTACAAATCCACACTACCCGTGAGAGAACAGTGCTACCCTCTTCCCCTCAGCGCTGTTCTGCTCCTTTCTCTTCTGCAATAGCAGTCACATTAATGCAGCCATGTGGCAGAACAGATCTGGCTGAAAAATAACCTAGAGGATTAAGAGCTACAGAAAAAAAAGGGTTACTTTTCAGCCAGATCAGTTTCCCAGCCCAGTTCATCAAGGAGTCACATGAATGCTTTGAGCCAGCACAAGGGCAGAGAAATGAATGACAGTGAGGAGAAGGGCAAGTCAATGCTTAGGACTTGGCAGGATTTGCAGGATTTAACCAATTAGGGAAATGCCACTTAAGTAAAAACAAATCCACTACCAAATGAACAGAGAAGCAAAATGTAGCCCATAATGGATTTATTCATTTCTGCAGCAATTTAGATCAGACACAAGACCTGTGCTTCTCTACAATTCTCTGCTGTTCTGACCGATTAGAGAAGTAAGGAAGATGAGAGAGAGGAAGGCTTTGGATAGGGGAAGCAAGGGGCATGGGGGAACCACACATTTCAAGCAAACACGTGCAGTTGGTGCAACTTAAGCAACTATAGCAACACAGATATTACTTGTTAATTTGTTTCCTGTGTTTCAGAAACAAGATATTTCTAGTTGAGTACATGCAGCCTTTCTGCAGGAAAGGTTGAAAGTCCCTACAAACATCATTCTTGAAAGTACAACCTCATTTGCCATACAGCAGGAAGGAAAGCCTTCCTACATCAGGAACATAAAACTTTCTCACTATCCAACAATGAATTATTATGATTAACCAGCCAGCAAATCCTGCCGAGAGGGTTATTACATGATTTTTATTTAAAAAAAAAATCAATATAGAGCATGTCTTGAAAAGGAAAATGGCATCAAGTTGCCTAGATACTTCTTTCTACAGTACCTTCATAAAGTATTTCTAAATTTCTTGGACAGTATGCAATTAACTTTTAGTGCATAATTCATCATGCCATATTGATGTGAAATTATAAATAAGAAATACTGAAGTGGGTCAGTTCCAGAAACTGGACTGCAGTGTACATACGACTGGAGGTTGCAGCCAAGAAAGAAGAATGTAATCAATACATCATAGTATCATCACCAGAATAACTGAGCCTGCTTCAGCCAATGCCTTTTACACAGTGCCTTCTAGCATAAAGCTATCTTCAATACAGTAAGATAAAATTTAAGATATTCGGGTTGTCTGAAACCCACACACAAAGCTGCTGCCTCTCAGGCAACTTTCATGTAGCCCAGATTTTGCTGGTCTATACTCTTTTGACAATGAAATACCTCAGAGAAACATTTCTTGAGTGATTCTGGGACTTTCCCGTCAACCACATGCAGCATCTTCTCCATCTCTTCACGAACAACATAACTCCCAGATTCATTAGAAAAGAGGCTGAAAATGTCTGAGGAAGAAAAGAAACATTTAAGCAAATACAGCAGTGATATTTTTAAAACATTACTTTAAACTGACTGTAAAGGCCAAAAACTGCGCGATAACTAAAGCATCGGAAACTTTTAGATTCACTCAACTGCAATACAGTTTAGGTTGTGAAATATCTCCTTGTTCTTTTACCATTAGCCACTAATCAAAAAGAAAGCAAATTCAGGTTAACAAGAAGACAAAACAACAGAAGTCAGTAGGCAGATGCTTTCATTCATTTTGACAAATATCAGTGTTGTCCTCCTTTCTCTGCCCACAGGCAGTATTCAACAATCTTTTTGTTGGATTAAACATTTACGTTCATGATGAAATATAAGAATCCATTTTGAGTGCAGGAAACTAAAATGCATTGAATTTAAAGATATACAATGTCTAAAAATTACACTATATTGGCAACCATGTATGTCCTGGTTATATAGAAAAATAGTTCCCAAGTATATCACAATATAAGCTTGCTTCATGAAAACGTTCTTTTACACACTCTACACCTTGTCATGCTTGTAGGTTACACTACTTACATTTTGTTTTCTCTTCCTCTCTGCCTCTTGTAAGTAGAACTAATCCAACTATCAAGTTATTGAAGTGCAGTCCTTTGGATATGCCCCCAAATGAACAATAAATAACCTAAGAGAAGAGAACAGGAACGTCAGCATGTCTTTAACTGGAAAGAGACACAATGAGAACAGATATGACACTGAAAGCAACAAATTATACTGGGACTTTATTTTACAATGGTTTAGCTTTATTGTGTCACATTCAAATACAGGTGCTTTTAAAACTAAGTTGTATTGCACTTACATTTGCTTTCCTAGAACCCCAACTCACTTTTGGGGATTCAGGAAGCCAACCTGGATTCAAACTAATCATTTTTATTATCAGTTTCACTAACCCAGTTCACTGAAAGAGGGCGACTTCAGGATGGAAATAAGCAACTAGGGGTTAAACTAACTGTGCAACTAGCACAAAATAACTGATGTAGAATAAATGATTTTTCAATTACAAAAGAACATTTAAATTCTACCCTAATGATGTAGGACATTTTGCTTAATCAAGAGCAATCTTTTATCAATCTGGTCTCTCAAAGGACTCAGAGAGTGCAACATTACAATGAAGTGTAGCACAAAGGAAACCAATTTTCAACAGGCTGAAAGCCCTTTGCAAATTTAAAGCTCCATGGCTCCTATATCAAGGCAGACAAAAGTACCATATCATTCACACAGGTCTACATGCCAGCAGGCTGTTTGCCAAAGACCTGACAGGCATCAATATTTGTCACTCTAACTGTAAGCCAAGAAATCTGTTAAGTACTTCAACAGAATTTSTGTCTTCTACACTGACAAAGCAAGATTTAAATCTACATTTGTTACAAAAAAAAAAAAATCTCAAAATATTTTAGCTGAAGACTGGAAAGAAACTTCAGAGGAAAAGAAATCTTCCTGCAGCATTAAAAACAACAACTTCTGAGGTCATCTGGTCACCAGCACTTGTTATTAATAAAAGAACATTTCCCTTTCTTGGCAACTTCACCATTTACAATAATTTTTCATAAAAAAATACGCGTAAATCGCAAAGTGATCACAACCTGACACCCTTCAGAAACTTCTGATTCGCAATGGGACCATTCTGAGGGCACTTTGAGGGAAGCACCGTGCCATGGGAGGCTGCTAAAAGATGCCAGTAGGTAAATGACACAAGCAGAAACCCTCTCCAGAAACCCTCTGCTAGCAGCAATGTCGGTGCTGCCACCAGCATTTTCTATCTTACTGCACAAGCAAAGCGAAGGTTGGGGAGACACCACAGCTGAACACCACAGTCATGTGCATGAGTCACCAGCTCTCACCATCTCAGATGCATGTTCCCAAGACCAACACAGGCCTGGGTGTGAGCAGAGCATGCTGTGGGCCTGTTGAGGGCACTGCTATGGGTAGATCTGGCTAAGCCACAGAGTTTTGCAATGGCAAAAAATCAGAAATAAACAAACAAACAAAAAGGAAATACCTGAGACAAAACAGCTACAATAAATTAACTACTGGAACTGTCTTTGACAGGCTTGGCTTGTGAGAAGCTGTGGCCATTCCATCAACAGGAAGCAGAGCAGCAGCATTAAGTGCAGCGTGTGCTCCAGGTCGCCTCCAAAACAGAGCGGGCAACAAGGTAGGAGAAAGTTCTGAGGTCCTGTTCACCTGGGTGCCAGCCCAGCCGCTACCAGACGTGCCACTGAACTGGTGAGATTCCCTCTGCCAACATAGACAGAGCTCTGCGTGCCACCAAGGCCCATCCTCTCCTGCTCTATTCAACGAGCTACCGCTCACTGCTACACATTTAGACCATTACAAGATATCTGAAGGCAAGTAAATTTAAATTAGAAGGATCTCATTCTAAGGAAGACACATACAACCCCCAATTTCATTCTATTATGCTTAAGACACAGTGCTACCCAAATAGGTTAATGTCCCGTGGGATGGTCAGATCTTCCTCCTCTATTACTTCAGTTTAATCCATTTCAGATACTGACGGGCTAAATTGCTAGAACTAAATTCATGCTCTGTTTGGACACAGCGATTGTCTAAGCTTCACGGACATTGTCATGGCAGGGATTTGAATTCCACATTTTCGCTTTCTAATC
The DNA here is from genome assembly GCF_003342845.1 of Nothoprocta perdicaria. NCBI lineage: Eukaryota > Metazoa > Chordata > Aves > Tinamiformes > Tinamidae > Nothoprocta > Nothoprocta perdicaria. The sequence goes on from NW_020455755.1 coordinate 1,720,751, forward strand.
ATTCTGATTTAACAAGAYGCCTTCAAGGCTACACTGTGCATGTAAGTGATTTTCCTTCAGTCATGAAAATATTTCAAAAATACACAGCTCAGCTGGCCAGTTGAACACTAGAGTTGAAGTCTTAATYTAATTATAAAAAAGAGGAGCACAAATGGGACAGAATTCTTGTATTTCCCATYAATGGAACTTTCAAGACAAAAAAAATCCACATGTTAGTAAATGAAGCASTGAAATCACTGTTTTCCCCATCACAACTTATAATAAAAGATCATCTCTTCTGACATGTTACCCTTCATAGATAATAAAGAGTATAACCACATGTTTTCTATTTAAAAATGGTGATTWGACTAAAATTATATAGTACTTAGAGCTGGGAAAAAGGAGAAGTCACAGGACTCGGTTTCTAATTAGTTGCACTGGTATAATTTTAGAAGAACTTATGTTGATTTAAATAAGTCTTAATTTCCAGCAATGTAAATTAAGATGGCATCCTGTGTCTTTTCAGGCTTCCAGGCTTCTTGACTGTGGTTGTTTCTCCCCACAAAGTCAAGAGGGAAACTGGTAAAAACAAGTGTATAACAATACTCAGCAAATCAATTCAACTCCTACCATTTACGTTTAACCCATTGATGGGACTGAAACGAGTTAGTAAGATGAGTTAAGTACAGCCATTTTACACACAGACTTTTATCATAAGGGCTACTAGTAGCAGAATCATCCAGATAAAGCATGACTTCAATACTAATCTTCGTGTGTGTTAAGCAACGGGTAAATCATACACTTTCTTTTAATTTGATAGGTGCTAATATATATTGTATTTCCTGTTAAGTGCTTGAATATCCACATAARTCACACTGCCAACTATACTGAGACGCAAGAAAGATTGTCATTGATAGCACTTGGGAGAAGGAAGGAAAAAAAAACAGAAAACAATCCAGTTTAGAAAAGAAGTCTACTACATTCACAGACARAACAGCTATTCCACATAGTAAGTCTTCAAACTACACAAGGAAATATCACTGCAATATATTTCACACTGTTAAACCTTTTGCATTGCATACTTCACTACTCATATTATCTAAATAAAACTGGAAGGCTTCTATGCTGCCTGCGAGGTCAGTAGCACTGAAGACACCAGAAATAGAAGCTGTGATTAGAAGTGACATGGAGCAAAATATCATTTGAAAGGTCTGGCTAGTCTTATTCTTGCTCTAGCAATAGCATTACAAATTCTTTCTCAAATCAGAGACAACTTAATAAAACATTTTTCTAAACATGAATGTGCGCAGGCTTGTATTACTACTCTACTTTATATATATAATATTTACACCCATGTAACATTTTCTTTCTGGATATTTTCCAGTTTGCTCATACATTATTGATAAATAAAATTGGTTGTAAAAGCTTGTAAAGATTAATCTGCACTTTAGAAAACAAAGTAAAATCCAAGAGGATCTCAAAAAAAAAAAAAAAAAAGCGCACATGTATATCCACAGGAAATAAAGTTCTCTGTTATAAGGGCTATAGATAGTGCTAACCATTCCCAACTTCCCACTTCCCCAAATCTACACCTGGATATTTAGGGGGTACTTCAAAGTCATCTATCACCTATTACTTGGGTTTGCGCTAACAGCTTAGTCAAGCACATGAGTGACAGCCCATACCCGTGTCAGGCACATTAACCTCAGACAGAAGATGTACACCGCGATACTGCATGAAAAATTAACAGAAAATAAATTAGCTGCCTATCTAAAAAGGAGTAAGCACATAGGAGATTACCTCAGCAACTTTTGGAGGAACTCCATCCCCAAGGACTTCTCTGATGAAGCACTGTTGGGTCATATAGTATGAGAGCCCACAAGTTCTCTTGAATGCATCTTTCAGTCGCTTCAGCTCGATGTCTGTAACTGCGTTGAGTTGAGAGAGAGAGAGAGAGATTTAGTCAGTAAAGATCTAACAGCTCAAGGATGCTACAATCCTAGACACCTTATATTTAACTTCACAATACACTTCACCTGATTTCACTGAATAAATGGAAAAAATCTGACTATTGGAAAGTGAGATCTAAAAATCTAACTTTCCCAAGTAAAGAAGAGTAGAACCAAAGTTAACACCAAGCATTGGRACAGTTCATTGCCAAAGTTTTCTCCAACTACAAAAACATATAATACCTATTCCAAATTAAATGCCATTATTGTCATGCAAAGAAAATAAGCTACTTTTATGTTTGATTTTACATTGCATGTAGGCCAGAAGTGGTTTGCAATCCATAGTGTTAAACTTTTAATAATAGTGGCTCCAACAGGATGTTCCAGGCACGTTTATAGAGCAAGTGAACTACCCTGCTGTAGAAGAAATATATTTAATGGCCACTTACAACACTTATGTGCAGTGTCTTAACAGGAAGACTATAGCTAAATTTTACATTAATTCTTTCTTGCACAGCCAAAAACTTATTACCAGCTACCACCTTCTCAAGTTTGTTTCCAAACTGCATACATGAGCAGTTGCAAGAAATCTGTATACTTGCCATGAGCTTCCTGAAAAAAGCACCTCTAAACCATATTTTACAAGCATATAGAAACTCTCTAACAGTGTGTCCCAGAGGCGTGGAGTAAGGAAAGCAACAGCATTACTACTACATGCATACAGCATATATTCAAGTAGCCCCAAAGCTAAGTGCTTTATGAAAAGCAAGTTGCAGAGAATGACACTCTATGCCCTAGATCACACTGTAAAAAGAGTTATTTGCCATCCAGAAGCCTAAAGAAATTACACTGTACTTGAGARCTATTTCAGTGTACTTATAACAAGACAATTCTCCTTCCCTTGGAAGGAGAAGCCAGACAGAGAGAACACCGACACGGCCCAAGTGTGTCAAGCTTTCTGCCAGCCACATTAAAGCAGGACGTCTCGGAGCTTCATGTGGCGGTGTCCAACTTCTACATTTCAATTCATTCATTCATCAGAAGAGAAAATGGTTCCTTAGAAGTCAATCACGTTGAAACATGCCTAATTCTAATCCTAGTCAGTGTTTGCACAGACTAGTGACTTAGCTTTACAACTCCATAAAAATTGGATTTGGAGTGTAGGTTTTTTCTTCCTCAAATATTATTATAGAAAAAAAGATTTTTATGGATCTAAGAAATAAACCTAAAGTGTGATTGGCATTGCATTGGTACTGCCAAGTATGRATTTGGCAAAAGACATAGCCAACCTATTAATATCAAATATCTTGCTGTGATAAAATACGCAATGTTCGCCTATGAGGGAGAAGAATGTTGGTAGAACACAGCTACCTGGCATATATTGTATTTAAATGCCATAATTTCATATTAACATCTATGCATAGGCTCTTTATGCCTTTAAATGTGCTGYTTTAATAGGACACTTTGTTAGCCACACCAATTAGTTCTCTTCTGAGAATTTTCTTCATTAATTGGAAATGGAGTTTCAGACATATCTACAGTTTTAAGTGACCTTCTCCACCCACCCTCGCCCAAACTCTCCTGAATGAAGGAAATTGCAGAATCTTTATTTTGCTTCCAAACTAAATGACCCCCAAGCCTCAGCGTCTCTCGCAAAGGTCCAAAGGGACAAACAAAGAGGCTTCACGTGGGGGACACAGCTGATGCCTCCCTGCGTTCGCAGGGACCCACCAGTCAGAAGGGAAGGAAACTATCACTTAATGCCTAAGAGGACAGAAAGAGAGAAACTACCGACTTGTATTTTGCAAATAAAGTACACAACCTAGACAAAATCTAAGCAACAGCTCTTTGATGAAAACTTTATTACTATCATAGAATCATAGAATCATGGAATGCCCAAGGTTGGAAGAGACCTCAGAGATCATCGAGTCCAACCCAATTATGTTTTTATTCTATGCACACACACATTTTCAATTAAAAAAAAAAAACACTCCAGATTCTGTTTTTTTCCTCCCATTCTGCTAATGCTTATTTGAACTCCTCACCAATTAATCCAAACTATTTTGGGGTCATTCAGCAAAAAACGACTCTACAACTCTGTTTTCTTACTCAAATTAGTTTAAAAATACAACACCCCACAACCACATAAAACTGCTAGCTACCCTTGCAATGGAAAATTTTATTTATCCAATAAAGTTGAGCGGACTATATGCAATGCACTAGAACTGGTGATTTTCAGCAGCCAAGTACTTTCACATTCATGAAATCTATTGATCACTCTTTTATGAGATTGAGCAGTATTAGTAGAAATGAAAGCAATTTGTAACTTGGCAACGTAAACTGTAGCCCATATTAGTACTTTGAGAAGTCTTTTATATACCACCTTACATTATATCCTTAAGTGCTTAATAAGTTACATGCTTCCAGGAGTCACTGAAATGCAACCACCTCTCTGGTGACAGTACGGCTTATGGCAACATTTCCTGTGCTGAACTTTGGTATATTAGAGAACATATCTACCAAGATTAAATTAATTCGCTGTTATTTTCCAGTTCTGCAAGGCAGAGAAAGCCTTTAAGCAAGCAGGTCTCACTATATCTCTTTTAGTGAGCCGCGTATTTAAGCGACCAACAGAACCTGAGGCATGATGTCTCAGTACAAGACAATCAAAAATGCCTCCAACTCATTTAAACGCAACTAAAATTGATCTTCAATGYGATTTTCAAGCATCTAAATGCACCTAGCACAGCTCAGTATAATTTTTCTCCTACATAACAAGGTTTTGGACTCCACTTTTGCCCTCTCTCGATGTCTCAGGCCTTCCCCGCTCGAGGGGCTAAGGCCCTTCCCAACAAGGACTCTATTTTCCCCTCTCTATTTTCCACAACTAATTTTCTACTTTGGTTATAACAACAACCATACTGGAGCCCTACTGAGGGATRGGGTTGCAGGAGACAACATGGGGAAGACGACGACCAGGCTGCTCACCCAACGCTACTAAAGCCTGCAGAAAGAACTGCCAGYGCATCACCTAATGGAAGATGCTACGTTGATATTGCTAGTCTATGATTAATTTCAAAAGCAAGTTATTAGTGCTAGAGATCATTTAATATTACTGTTTTCACGCCAAAACCACAAAACAGGTCATAGAATTGCAAGCAAAACAATTATTTCCATTTCTTCCCAGCGTTAAAATGAATAATGTAGGCCATTTGAAATCATCTGCAAAGTGCTATAAAAATAAGTTCCTTATACATTGYGATCCAGGCACATGCAAGTACTATTGAAACAAGCAGAATGGAAAACAAAGATGTTATCAGTGTTTGCTAAGTCTGGAAGACAAATAAAACGTTTGAAAGCAGAACTCCGACACCAAAGTGCCAATTATTTGGCATACTGGTAGAACAAAATGCCCCGCGAGAGGAAATAAAACTAAGTTTTAACTTATGAAAGCAGTATTTCCAGAAGCAATTTACTTATAATAATAAACTGAAACACATATCCATAAGCTACCTTTTCTCTCTCAATTCCACAAACCCTTATGTTGAATAAATACCCCAGCTAAGATTAAAGATGCTGCTCTCATTGCGAGTTTCACACTATGAAGAGGCACACGTCAACCCTGGCCATGAGCGTGCAGAGAGCAACCCTTACTTATATCATTGGTGATACCGTTCTTTATTTCTATCTGCTTTTTTTTTTTAGAGAGAGGGAACAGAAAATAAATTGAAGAAAAAGTACTGAGAAATGATTTTAAGACTATTTTCTCCCTTTTTWCAACCAAAGGCTTAAGAAGCTCATTAAACATTTCCTTAGTAATTAACCAACACTTGCCCAGTCAATCAGCTTTACAAATTCACTAAAAAAGCACCTGTTAAGAAAATATAATCACATAAATAGGTGCATGAGTGGTAGCAAACATCAAATAATGAAGATAACTATACAAATATCAAATAATGACGATAACTATRGTGTACCTAAGGGTAAGATTAGAAGTAACAACCTCATTTCACCCACCGAATCCTTCATGAAGTACRTTCACAATTTCCAAGGGCACAGTCCAGCTACACACTTCTGAAATATAGTTATCTATAAATACATGAGAAAAGACTGCTCCTGAGCCTTTCATTATACATACACACACTGCTCTTTCACATATACTGTTGCTGCCTTCATAACCTGACAGCGGAAAAAAACAACACGTAAGACTTTCCAAAATAAGCTAGCGACAGTCAACACTGCAGAAACCTTCTCCACGCTGTTTCTACCAAAAACACATGGTGCGGCCCCAGTAATACTGCAGGGAAAGGAAGGGAGCTGCACACCAAATCCCTGCAAGAAGCTGGCTCCCATGTGCTTGAGGTTCTAATTTAAAACAATAAAGTTTCAACACTTAAATACTGTATTCTGTTTCTTAAAATTATAGTTAGCTTCATACAAAGCAGTACTTTATGAAAAGAACGCCTGCTTCCAAATAATATTATTGAAACGAATGGGGTTCTCCACAAAAGAAGTCACCGGCTGTCATTCTATCTAGGCAACTTTACTAATAGAAACCTTTTTAATGCTTCTTTTGCTGGATGATTTCCAAATTTGTGAAAGACAGCTTAACAAAAGATTAGAGCAGCATCACACTCGCCAGGGAGTATCTGAGCTCCAGTTTGTTTAAATAAGTCTAAATGAAACCGTGCAACCTCAGCTAAAAATGTCACCCCAACCTGCGGTAATTACAACAAACCTCCAGCTCATCAGGCTGCTGAGAATATTCCTTGTCTAATGGTGTCACTTAAACCTAATGCTATTTATACAGAATTACAATTCTACTTTTTTTCCCCTCCCTTCTTTTTCCTTTGGACTTAACAGTCCAGSCAAGGATCTGTGTAGCAGCTCCCCAGAGCAGCTGTGCAACCATCCCATGTTGGCATCGCTCTTCCCTTGCTTGCACACCACGTAGTTATCACCAACCATCCTGGGGGCTTCTCTTTTAGGATAAAATCATAGCTCCAACTATTGAAGCCCAAATATCCAACCGCAGGCTTTTTAATCTACATATTCAGCCAGCTATATAGAATTGGCTTGAATTTCAATGGAGAAATGATGGGAATGGGTGGTGCAGGTAAATGCCCTCTRAAAATATAAATTGCTTTCATGTAGAAGCCTAATCTGAGATACCCATGTACAAGACATTATATCTAATATACTATTCAAGAAAGGAAGGCACAGAGCACAGCTGAAGTTACTGCTCTCCTCCTCATCCTAGAGCAACAAAAGCCTCATAAAATCTTTATATATTTAAACCTCCAACACTTCATTTTTTCATGTTGTCAAATCAAATATTTATTCTTGTTTACATATGACCATTAAAAWGGAAAAAAAAATCCAGGCAGCAGAACACAACATAGCCGCAGTGCTGAAAAAAAAATCAAAGAGGAAACTAGACACAAGAATAAGCACAAAGGAAAAAGCAGAGGATAAAAAGCTCAGTTAAGGTGAGAGGTCAAGAAAATTTGAGCCAATTTGACTAACGTATCTGAAAATATTATCTAGTAGGACTGGTACTTTTCCCCCATAATTACAAGCCTCAAAATATTACAAAATGGTACAAAAGGGGAAAATAATCTCAATTCCTAATGGCAGTAGTGGATAAAAAGAGTGGCTTGCTTTGTCAATGCCTTAAAAAACATCAAATAAGCAGGCAAGCAGTAATTTGCAACCATCAGCATTACATGGCACTCATTCTTTACTGAAGATAGTCAAAACTGAATTTTAATATAAACAGACATCTTGAKCATGCATCAGAAAGCAAACACAATTCACCTACCTCAGGCTGATCCTAACTTCAAGCTCTGGTTTTAATAATTTGAATATTTTGATTTTAAGTGACACTCTTACAGGTTCAATATCAAACTCACAGGGCACATAACTCCCTAACCAGATAATTATCTTCCCTGTAGTCACTTGCTCACTATTCCCCCAGGAATCTTCATCCTAGTTGCACACGAAATTTTTATTACTTTTTTTTTCATTAGTCTTTATTGTGACTCAATTGCTGTGGTTATGAAGTTGTCAAGAACCAAGTCAATTAATGAAACGCTTCAAAGAGGTAAGAGGTGAGAGTAAAGGTAAACCACGGTTAGGAATAATTCCAAATAGGAAAAACAAACTTCAAAAACCAACCAAACAAAAACCCCCAGCCCAACCTGCCCAACAGTCTCCTGTGCAGACACACACACCCATGCACAATCCCCACCACCTCCAAAAGCAAAACAGTTAATCCTCTTTTAAGGAATCGCTCATGCCCAGAATATCAAAAAGGGCACCATTCAAACTACACAGTGCATCTCACTAAAGCCTTAACAGCCTTAACATGACACTTACACCAGCAACTGTACCAGGAATTTACGGATAACAGCAATGCAGTTTTTAATGAAAATGTTCAAATTATTGAAGCCAGTATTTTTTCTATTGTTTTCCTCCTGCCTATTCTTTGTGGGGTTTTTTTTTTTTGGGGGGGGGGGGGGGGTAGTAGTGGCTATTTCTGAGGGTAAAGCTCATCTTGGTTCTATTAGACCTAACCATAACATATATCAAAGGTTTAATATCTTCTGTGAGAAGAGTGGAAGAAGATTTAGTTATTACAATAGGATTTGCCAATTTTCTGTAACATGAATACTTAGCATTTATGTGACAGTTTTAATCTTCAAAGAGCTTACTGCTCCCAGCTCCCATCCTCAAGAAGAATGTTATTAAGTATTATTAGCCTGTTTTATCCATCTGTAAAGTGCCTCCATCAGGGCACACACTGTCACATTGCTATTTGGATTACGTTTGCTTCAAGCAAAGCTAATCAGCACAGGTTCTGTGACAACCTTCCCCGTAATAATAGTGTGCATGGGAATTGCTACATAATAGCCCCAACTGCGAAATAATCCTCCCACCATCTGAGAAGTTAAAGTTTACTGGCTATATTTTATATCTGCAAGAATTAAATAAACCCAGATTTATACATGTGCCAGGTCAAGCCTGTAAAGAAGGCTAGSGAAGCCCTCAAAGCCAGCAACCACGTTTTAGATGTTCACCCTCACCTGAGCAAGGTCTTCAGTTTTGCTCCTTGCTCAGTTTCTAACACATTCATTCCTCTTATTTTTCTTTCCATTTCTACTACAATATTCTGAGGTTTCTTTGTATTTTACATAATTTGTGCCCAAGAAGTTCTAGAACTATTTTTCTCCAACTTTTCAATATTTCAAATGGGTATTTAGCCTGACTTGGATTCCGGGCAAGACTCTGTGACTCTGTGCTGGCGTTTTGTCACTTTTGCTTGCAAATAGACTGAACTTGTCCATTGTCAGAAAAAAGAACAGTCCCTGTCACAATTCAGAAGAGCTCCTTTCATTCTATTACCATCACGAAGGCCGTGCTTTCTACAGSCTCACAGACTAATAATTAGAAAACTCACTTTTAGTTAGTTTAGACATGTCCTGCGGAGCTGATCCATCCATGATACCAGATGGGCTCAAATTCTCCGATAAACTAGGTTCTTGCTTAAGAAAAGCGAGTCTTGCACCTGTTTGATGTTTCTTCCACACTGAGTAATTTCCCCCTTAATATTTAATGTGTTAAGCTACTGCACAGACCAGAATTTTACTTATACAGCCAGTGCAATGATCTATTTTCTATATTCCCAGGAATTGGTAAGTTCATTTTAAAATCAAGTCTTTCATTTTGCCTGGGATGTGTATTAACCATGTGATTCCCTCTTAGTTCAAGCCTTCAGATACAGCACTTCTCCAAGAAGTATGAATCTTTTCCTTCATCTTACTGAAGGATTAACATCGACATCTACTTATAATCTCCAAATTGCTGACTCTTACTGACAAACAGCTCTGCAGACCTTTCRCAAGAACTCTTGTCCTATATCTGGGGCAAGCTGATATTCTGTTCATTGAATTTACATTGAAGAGATCCACAAGATACTCCTCAGGACATCACRGTAGATTTATATGAAATGTTCAGAATTTATTATGTAAAGATCTATTTAACAAATATTTTTATATTCTGTACCCTCCCCGCCTTGAAATTTCTAGCACAGAATAAGATTTTGTTCCGGCTAGCACTTAACTACTAGAAATAAGCAYTAAAAGGAAGTACTTCTCCAGCCCAAAATAGACTCATGGTGCCATATTAAAGTTTATTTATAGAATAAACTTTTTCTGCAAAACTGAAGATCTCATAAATATTATCGCAAGACTTTCACATTCATTTTCTCTTTGTCCATAGACTTACTAAATCTGGCACTTCCTGGCTTGTTTAGATTTCTGATGTTTTTCCAAGTTTTTTTCATTCATGGTTTCAGAATTTTAAAAGCACAATTTTCAACTTCAATGTTATAACAAATATCATTTAAAATAATTTTAAAAATTCCAATCAAATGAATCCTATGATTATTTGCAGAATCCCATCATGACAGTAGCACATAACTATCAAATGTATTTCAGATTGTGAGTTCCGGCCAAAGTAGCCTACTATGACTCAAAACCTGAGTATTTCCAAGAAATTAGAATGTGAAAATATTAATTCAAAATACAAATAAATGTAAAGACGCAATTAGAGTACTGAATACTTACTTTAAAATTGAATGGGAAATGCAACTGAAAATATATCAACTAGCAAAAAGATTATGCAATGTGGATACAAGACATAGCTCAGGTGAAAAAGAATTTGAAAGATCTAGCCGGTGTTTCCTTTAAAGGACAGGAATTAATTTTTAAGGGTGTAATTATCTCTTTCTCTGGCCTGACATTATTTTTTCTCACAGCTTTTAGGTCCCGTCAGGGTCAGATTCAGTCTCTACACAAATGATACACTATTCCTGAAGTACCAAGTATGGCTTTTAGATTATTTCTCTCTATTTCTCTACTGTACCGGTAAGTACAGAATAAAGTTTGGGTTTCCTTTTTTTTTCCCCTTTCTACAGCTTAAAATCTGATGTTGCATGACAGCTTAAGTTTCCTTAGGGGGAAAAAAAACACAGAGCAGAAAAATAGTTTWATATATTAGAATTCACTCTGGAGACAAGCTATACCTTCTTTTCACCTTTGCACAGCTTCAAGTCAGCTATTACCTACAGGACTAAATGAAACATCTTCAAAGCATTTGAACATTAAAAAAAGTCATCAAAATAAACGTTACATAAGACACTGGAAAGYGCAGTTTCATTTTCCCTCTGTAGTTGACAGCTAGAAACCTGGCACAGCAACGTGATGACTGATTTGGGTGCCTCGCTCCAGCTCAGCTCTGTACTGCCCTTCACTCCTGTTCATCACATGGGACTGCAGASAACCTGGCCAGAAGAGAAGTCAAATCACTTCCTAAGTTAGAAGGTATCACTAATTGTTTCCTATCATTCTGCATATTCAAAATTAAAGTGCTTGGCCAGACGATTTGGCCAATTAAAGCCAGATGATGTTTCTGCCTGCCTTCTCAGCTTGCCTAAAGCCATCCATCACTAGCAAACAGCTACCCTGTTAGCTTCCTCTTCCATGCACAGGCTGCCATCACCAGCAAGCCCCAGTGGTTTGCAGGACATTYGATTTTAATGCATAAAGCCCTATGGCTGATGAACACCGTTCCAGAAAAGCGACTATTTTGTCACAAATATCTTACAGGACAGGCACGATGAGTTATTAGCCTCATCAGCACATTTTCTCGTCACAGTAAAGGTTTGTTATRTGCTCTGATAGGATAAAGGGGGAAGGGAAAGGAGGATTTTAAATCCCTAGAGATCACCACRCGTCATTTGACATGCCAAGTCACCTTCCCCGTGACAGCTAATGATTTCAGCAAAGATAATGATTCAGTGGAGGTAACAGGTTGGGTGTTCTTGTCATTTTTATATTAAGTAATGCATACAATGGCAAATAAATCCAGGTGACTGCAAACTGCCTTGGTTGTAATTCATCTGGGCCTTTCTCAGGCATACTCTATTTTGTTTAAAATTAAATAAAGGCCCCACTGCAAATGTTAGCATGTATTTTAAAAAAAAAAAAAACTATTACACGATTTATCAAATTCATATACCTCCCTATCTCCTAGAACTCAGCCACATTATCAACACTAATTATGAGTGAGGATTACACTAAAATAATGGACTGTCTGCTTTTATTCTCACTGTGAAGGGTGACTACATAAAAGAACACTGTGATTGATTATAACTTGCATAACAGATTTAGTTAAATGACTATAAAACCCACGTGCAGACTCATTCTGCTCCAGATGAAGATCTGAGACCAAGCTCACAGCCTAATTAACAATCAGGTACCCAGCAGAGTTTCTTGTATCAGTTTAACAAAATTGCTAATTATAGAAGCCCTCTTTCCAAACTTGTCCCTACCTATGAGGACTATGTTAATTCTTCTCYCTTGCAAACACCAACTAGGAAGAAACACACTGCTCAGAGGTGCTAAGGTTCATGAGGTAGAAATGCTAAGTATGATTATACACCTAAGCTGAAAAGACTCAAAATACAGAAACAGTCATCACTAACAAAAGCAAGATGTCCCTCAAGAAAACACAAAAGAGAAGGTATATTAAGATTTTGCCCTCCAGAAAACACAAAAGAGAAGGTATATTAAGATTTTGCCACTCTTTAAGGCAAGCAGAATATTTTTATTCAAGTAAGTGCTAGTAATAACATAGTATTCAAAGTTTTGTGAATCAGACCCTTTCAAACTCTTCGGCAGAAATCTACATTAATGGATTTTTCTTCTACATTCATTTTTGCCCAAAGCCTTCATTGTCTCATTATGTAAATGACCTTTTCATATGAAAATTAAATGTTAAAGATGCTTTTTGTAGTTCTTCAATACTGCAACTATCACATGGATATTCATAGCCATTTAGACTAACTATACCTTAAAGAAAAAGCAAATGCTTCAAGCAACAGAACAAATTAAGAAGCAACTTGTTTTAAAATGTTTCAATAAATAAAAGGCTTTTTTAAACTCCCAAGATTTCTGGCTTATATAGGAAGACAAGCTAGAAAAATCTATAGCTTTGCTGTAAAAAAATATCAAAGACAAGCCTCTGTAGTGCCACCATATCAAACCCATGTAGGTCAAACTCGGAAGGGCTCAAGAAGACCACTGCAGAGCCAGCCACGAGGAAGCACCCAACTCTGCAAGGTCCCAAGTCAAGACATTAAAAACAARAAATAAACAAAACTGCCAGCTCTGCAAGAGGGGTGCAGCACCCACCCAGGCTGCCAGGATGCAAGCTCCCTGCTGAGCAAACCTGTCAGAATTAATAGATTACTGCTAAATAACCCAGTAGGCCCTATTAAAAACTAACTGAATAGCTCTGCCTTTCGACAGTCCCTGAAATAACCTAGTATACATTAAGGTATTTGGAAGTACAATACTTCTAGGTCTCTTCTATTTCTTTTCTACAAGCTCACTGTGTTTTGAGCTCCTTGAACCAGACAGTGGGGTTATTTTAAATATAATTAGCAGATAAGTCATAGGCACCATGGCACAGGCACCATAAAATCTTAAGGACATAAAATTCGTGAGACCTAAAGGACAACTAAGCCAACACTGCCCATACCCAATTATTTAGAATAAATTTCAATTCACTCACTAACCAAATATATATACTTAATTCTCAGAATGTATCCTGTTATAAGTGGCAAATATTATAAATACCCAATTTTTTAAAAAATACGTATATATAAAAAAATCAGTCCTATCACCAAACAACAGTTGTCCAGTACTCCTAAGGCAAAGAATTAAATAGACACATCGTGTCTCRCCTAATCAGATAACTTGCTAATGCTATGTTCTTTTTTATTCTGACAAAGCTTGTCATGCCTTCACAAGTGCATTTTTGTGAAWACCATCTCATCTTTTTGAGTACTAAGGAACTGAATGCCTCAGTTATTTTATGAAATGAGACAGGAGGTTGGCTTCCCTTTGAGCAGAGGCCTGGGAAGAGGGTTGTTTCTCCCATAGCGCCAGAGGCCAGAGAGCCTGATACATGACTTACGCAGCCCTTTTTTTTTTTCTTTTAAATTTCATTACTGATGCTACATATCATTTTGAAAAGCATACCAATTTCTGTCTATTTTATTTTCTCTTTAGGACACTGTCAGGTAGACATAGTCCCCTGAAGTTGTATTTCATAAACATAAGGCTTTACAAAATTTGAGATGAATAGGAACATTTCATAGAATCCCTCAGGTCGGAAAGGATCTCAGGAGGTCACCTACCTCGGCCTTGTGCTTAAGGCTGCTGAAAGCACTGAGCTCACTCCAGATTGCTATGACTTTGCCCAGTTGGATCATGAAAATTTCTAAAGATGGAAATTTCACAACTTCCCTGGAAACATATAGTTTATTTTATGTATATGCCTATTGCATGCACAACATATATGCATACATACTACTGTTAAGAGAGCAAACCTAGAGAGTGAAACTTGTCAGGATGAAATAATGATGCCTAATGATTTCACGTATTAAAATATGAAAAATAAAGCAGAACAAATGAGAGTTATGCAAGCCATGAAATATAAAGGCAGATATTCTATAACACAAAAAAAGCGTTTGAGTAATCAATTTTACTCTACAACATCAATATAAGAAAATATATTATGCATACGACTGTCTGATAGTGTCCTTTTAGCTTACACCAAGGTATTTAACATTCAAAATGAGGATTTGTTCAGCTTATCCTTAACTTTCCAGCTTTCACAGCTGAAACGGTAATAGCTACTCTTGCTTGGTAGTTTTCCTACCACTTTACCTTGAATCCCTAGCTGTTCTTTCCTGCTTGTGTCATTATACATCCACCCAACATCTAAGAACTCACTCAGCAAGTTACTGTCGTGCCTGATACAGCACTCTCAGAAGGCTGAGCCAAAAGCAATGCTTTCTGTCTCTAATTTAGAAGCTTTCAATCAATATTTCATAAAGAATTTCTAAGTCTACAAAATGCATATCAGGAAAGGAAACTTACTATTATTCCACCTAACTTCAGGATACAAGTGTTCATCAAGTCCAACAGTAAATAACTTAAGCAATTAAAAACAACAGGAGATTGAAAATCACTGATCTAGTAGTGCCTTATTTTTTTTCTTTTTTTTTTTCTCTCTTAAATTGTAACCTTAAGCAAAAGGAAAGTGGTCACTGTGACTTCGCAAAAGAGCTGCAGGTAAATAACCTCATTTCTACTAATAATCTTCTATATCAGTTTGAGACAGCTCAAGTAATATTCCTCAAGSCACTTGGCACATTGAACTACTACTGAGGCATTCTCCCAAAACAAGCATCAAAATTGAATGCTAAAGTTGTGAAATAATTACTACTCTGTGATTTTGAGTGACTCCTTGCAGCTCTACAGATTTATAAACAGGAAGCATTCATACCTACTTTAATCATACACCAGAGCCCTAAAGCCTTCAGATACTGGTTGACGTAACAAATCTCCCTGAATAAACTAGACCATCTCAGTGGTGAATCCTACTCATTATGTCCTCAACTARATATCAAATTTGAGATGCACAAACTGGAGAAAACGAACTTCTAAAAATGCTACTTCGTGACCTGCTCAGAGGTAAACCCCATGAAACTCATCCTTCTGTAAACTCTACCTCTATATCTGTGCGCATGATTTCCAAAGACAGCACAACATTTGTTCTTTCCTACTGGAAATCTCTGTGCACTAACTCAAATCACAGTGAAATGTGTCCAATAGTAGCCAGATACTGCTCTGAACAGGTTGCTTGTTGGTCACTACCTGCTTCCATCCCCATACACACACTAGAGCAATTKGTCTTTGCCTTTTTTGATATTATTATAATAGAAAGCTCTGGACTCAAAGACAGCCCTTCAAGGAATCAGGTGTTGAGGCTGCTGGCAGCATAAGTGGAAGATTTTAGACAGATGTCTCTTGCTGAAGAGGTAAGGCCTAACAAGGGGCAATTTTCAGCAGAGTGAGCAATCAGCCTGACAAAGAGAAAGGAACTGGAACAGTACTTCGGAAAAGGCACCAAAATCCTAAAGCCATACTCGTATTTTTCACCATCACAAACCTAAACGATGTCATGAAATAACTTTATGTCCTGTTTGGAACAAAGTTCTTATTTTTACTTCATCTATAACAAAGTGCACATGTACATAGGAAGGACTATGAACCTCAAATCAAGCTCTACAGGGCCAAGGAGTCTCACACAGTGATCCCTGCATGGCCCAAACCTATGACCTTTTCCACAGCAACACAGAGCAGTACCTCTGGCTACTGAAAATAAAGATTAACATAATTCCGTCATATTCATGAGATGTCTCAAAAGCATCCCATGCTTTGACTCCCAAGCAACACCGACTTACAGAGCAGGAGGGAAAATAGAAAACAACAGGACCCCGTGTAATCTCTGCTGGGAAACACAAGGCACTTTCACCATGCACATCCACATGGGCACTTGATCCACAGCACTGTCAGCTCCGGCCGTTTGTGCCCAGGAGCAGAAAAATCACAGTCCTGTCTCATGCTCCACAGTTTTTTCAGAGAGTAAAAAAAAAAAAAAAAAAAGAAAAAAAAGGACCATCAGGTCCTTATTTTCTTGAACAGCAGTTAGTTACATTTTAGCTCCAGTTATTAATATTGTCAGCCTTTAACCACAAAACTCTCCTCACCTTTACTCCTCTTGGTTAGTCCCAAAATGAGATTAAAAAATAAATAGAACTACTGCACTCACAACTTAAAAATCTGCCTTACTTTGTAAAATTTACGGAGCCAGTGGCCTGCATGCTGCATGCTTAACAAGTGACATGAACAGTGCCTTAAAAATACTATCAGAGCATTCTGAACAATTATTTCTTCTGGAAATACAAAACTCTACCGATTTTCTAGGAAGAATTCACAATTGAAGAATTTGTATTACATTACCCAAAATAAAAATTTCTTACCATTTAATAACCAAGACACAATGTTAGGGAGGTACTTCCAGTTGTACATGATTATATCTAGGTTTTTCTTAAGCAGATATTTGTACATTTAACCATTATCACTGTTTGTGTCCACGGAAATGCCATAAGCACCAACCGTTTTGTGCAAGTGAGAACGTCCCTAACAAACAATGTTTTGACAACTGTTCTCTGCATATGGTGATTCACTAGCTAAATAAACAACATAGTTATTTAGCAAAACATGAATTTCTATTAAGAATCTAAAAGAACCTTTCTGTTCTCCTACAGCAAAACAGTATTAAAAACCCCATAAAGACAGAATAACTACAAAGAAAAATATTACACCACTACACAAAATACTGTAAAGTAATTAATAACCAAAAGTGTTTTTATGTAAATTGCTCATTATGAAACTTCTAGGTCAGCTTCCTGGGTTTCAAAGCAATACACGAGTAAAAAACTAACTTCAAAATTTAAAACATTCAACCTCTCTTATTTAAGAACTTTGGATGACACAACTTGAACCAGCRAATGCATTCTCAAAAACAACAACAAAAAGCAAAACTTATTTCAAACACTTCCTGTTATATTCAACTTCACAACACTGCCGCTCTACATTTATGCCTTCAGTTCCTCTTAAAAAAATGTACATCCATATTCCTAAAAACTGCATATACTTTCACTAGAAGTGAAACGTCTCAAGGCCATATTGAAAATCTACAACAAAATAAAAGAGTTTGGAGTCACGTATTTGTTTCTTCTTTTTGACAGCACTTCAGAGCATGTCGCTCCATTTCCTACTTGGCACTGCACCCCTACAGCAGCTCCACCATCAGAAAAGGAAAAAAAAAATCGCAGCAATATTTAATAAACATACCATCTCGTGTTTATTTCCATTTCCCCTTCACCCGGCGCTCGCCGCTTCCTCCCCATTTCCCTCCATCCATCACCGCTCGCCTCCCAGATATCAGACCAAGGAAAACAGAGAAGAGAGCCCAGCCCCGGGCAGCCATGGATGGCTCGGGGCTCAATTCCAGCTGTAAACACGGAGCAGGTGAAGGGCCGGGGCCGCGGCCCTTATGCGCCTCGTTACGGACCGATATATATTTTATCGTTCCTGCATTTACTACCGAATAATTACGGTCCCTCTTTGTCCTTGGACTTGGGCAGGTGACAGGGCGCAGCTCGCGGCCACCTCGGCGCCGTGGGAGGCTCCCGCGCGCCTTGACCCTCGCCAGGAATAAATATAAATAAAAATAATCCCCCCCGATCCCGTGGGAAATGGAGGGGGGCGGCTAGAGGCGCAGCGGATGGATCCGCCGGGATCCATCGTCCTCCGAAGCTGCGGGCCGGGGGGCAGCRCGGGGACCCCCCCCTTCCCCCTCCGCCCCGGCCCCGCTGCCCGCCCAGGGGCCTGCGAGGCGCCCGCTCGGCTCGGAGGCGGCTGCGGCGGGAGGCTCTCGGCGGCAGGCCCCGTTATTAACGAGATATTAAAAATAAGCACATATAAACACGGCTAAGGGAGGGGGCAGGGCAGGCTCCGCCGCGCCCCGCCGCACGCTGACAGCGCCGGCACCGGCGGCGGGTTAAGGGAAGGGGGGGGGGGGGCGGCCCGCCTTCCCCCTCCGCCGCCCGCCCGCGGGCCCCGCCGCGCCCCCTCACCCCTCCGCAGGGCCTCGTCGTAGCTGGGGGGGGGGGGGCGGCCCGCCTTCCCCCTCCGCCGCCCGCCCGCGGGCCCCGCCGCGCCCCCTCACCCCTCCGCAGGGCCTCGTCGTAGCTGAGGAAGCCGATGCGGGACTCCTTGGCGCCCATGGTGCCGCTCAGTCCATGGCCTCGGCCGGGCGGCCGGCTCGGCGCCGCGGAGCCCCGGC